>NW_027185421.1:187500-335000 GCF_022577435.1 Embiotoca jacksoni | reverse complement strand
TAATATGATTGTGGTGTGGTTTATACTTTTATCGTGTTGTTTTGATCATTTTAACCTGTAAAGTGTCTTTGAGTCTCCTGAAAAGAGAATTAAAAAATAAAATGTATAATAAGGGCCCGAGCACCGAATGGTGCAAAAGCCAGACTCTTATTCAAGGAATTATTTTTGTTTTTGTGTCTTTAATTTTCTTCTTACAAATAAATTGTCTGTTTGGCCGCTTTAACGTACTCAAAAACTCACGAAAGTTGGCACGCGGGTCACTCCTGGCGAATAACTACGTATTTTAGTGGTTTCGCAAGTGGGCGTGGCCAAAGGGCTCGCTAGAGCCGCCCTAAACTACATGCACGATATTCGGTGGCTATATAGATCATACCTACATCTAATAAAAAGTCTCTTGGCACCATGACCTACACTCGACCCGAAGTCCGCCATTTTGAATTTAGTCACCATTTTTGGCGATTTGCACGTGTTGTATTTTAATTATTATTATATGATTATTATTGTAGAGTTTTGTAGTTGCAGAAGTGGTCTATGTCCAGTAGGACGCGCCGATTCCTTATGGGGGGGTTACACCAGGCTGCCGGGTTTAAGGATTTTTCCAGGTTTTTGTATCTTTTTTTCGTAACGCTTTATCATTTTTCACATCCAACATTTCCCTGAATTGCGCACGAGGAAACGTGGAAAGTTCCCAAAACCGTTGATACTTGAGTAACCAGTTGTACCCTACTTACACTGAAAAACATCCTGCGACTTGGATGTTCAGGACAGCAGTCGCCTTCACTCCAACTTGCTTTGCAATCTCTGGGTTTTCTTGTTTCTGCTCCGAGTTCTCTCCTCGCTAACAATCACAGCGTCCATCCAGCACTCTGTAACTCCTGCTATCTGTTTCCAATTACTTCATCGGGAAGAAGTGTGTGTGTGTGTGTGTGTGTGTGTGTGTGTGTGGGTGGGTGGGTGGAGGGGTGGGTGGAGGGGGCGGGGTGGGGTGGGGTGGGGGGGGGTTGGTGCTGGTGCTGGTGGTGGATGTTGAAAAGTGTTGCGAGGACACTTTGATCCTCTCTGCTGAGAAACTCTAAGGCAAAGAGGAAGAGAAGAAAAAAAACAAAAAACAGGATGGAAGTCGGATCAACAGTTTGGCGAGCGGTGGAGCGTTGCAGAGTATGCAGCCGCAGCGTTTTCAGGTTGATTACCTGAAACCCCACTTTCTATTCCCATTTTCAATCTGCCGAACGTTACTTCTGAGGGTTTTTTTTTACGTGTCATTTTATTTCTTTACCGCTGCAGGCGGCCGTCCATTGAAGCACGACGTGCCAAAGATAGGAAGAAAAAAAAAAAAGGCTGACACTTTCAGTGTCATATAACATTGATGATATCCTCAAAAAGTAAAACTGTTCTCAAAGAGGGGTTTTTTTTTAGTGACTCATCGCCTCTAAGTGGAAACAGTTACGTGCTTTAACTTCGTGCCAGGTTGGTATTCAAAGCACTACCACTTGTTTGAGACGGTGTATATCGAGTTTCAAGAATAAAAAAAAGCTCCTTCCGACTGCTTTGCTTTTAAGCCGGTCTATCCTGCAGGTATACGAGCGGTTTATCTCCCGGCCTGTTCGCCGCTCACCTCGGTGATGCAAAACACATGGCGAGGAAATGGTGGGAAACCAGATTCAAATCCCGGGAGGCCTTCGTGGGAGGGAACGCAGGCCGCAAATTTGCCTTCAGCGTAACATGTAGGTGGGTTACGCAGCAAAAAGTCACATCAGACACGGCGGAGTTAGTAAACGCTCCGTCACCGTCACCGTTGGCGGCCGGCGGCGGCACGCTCGCTCTTCCAAGCCGGCGGTTCGAGTCGACGTGGTTCCACGACTCTCTCTCTCATCTGGTGTCGAGTTTCCACTTGTGCAGTTGTGATATTTCTCCCTGCGAATGACTCATAATCTCTAAGCAAATAACTGTCAAAAACGATTCAGCTTATTCATTTTTCCTTGTTTTATTTACTTCATTTTTTTTTTGCCGGCTCTCCGTTGTCATGACGTTTCTGTTTCGGCAGCTCTCAATAGGCGTGGCGGTAATCCTGTCGATGTTGCAACGTATTGCATTTACTCTGACGCGTCGAAGTAAATATTTATCTTGTTTTTTCTTCCCCATGAAAATAAGATTGATTGCCATTCATTTCTTATTAAACTTGATCTGTTCCTCACGTAGAAAACAGGGTGCCAAAAGTTCTCAATGTACTTCTTTCCTTTTTGTGTTGTAATCAATCACTCAAAATTACTAAATAAAGAAGATTACTGCACAAAAAACAAGTAAACAACCCTTAATGTTGTAATCCATAAGATTTCACTCACTGCTTGATTTGGCTTGTGGTTTATTTTTACAAAAAAATCCTTAGGAAGCCAACATTATATTTTGAATGACATCGTGGCAGCACAAGCAAGAACGTTTTATTTTACCGACTGAATCAAACAGGAAATGTAAGATTTTTGGGAAAACTGCTCTTTACAAATTTAAATTCACCATTTTTCATTACTTAAATTTTTGGTAAAGCTGTTTATCTAGTTAGTGAAAGTTAGTTGGAATGCAGTTATGTTGTCTGATAGCAAATGTATAAAAAGCCAAAACACAACATGTAAAAAAAAAGTCCTCGCTTCACTTCATCTCATTTTGTGCCTCCATAATTTGAATTAAGCAAAAAAAAAAAAAAAAAAAAGAAATGCAAAATTTTCTATAGTCTGGGACCTTTAAATATAAATGAATGCCAGTTACATTGAAGCCAAGCAAGTTCCCAGCGTATTGATTATCTTTCTGTATTTCACAGAAAACAGTGTTTCCTTTAATCTTGTGTCCGGTGAGACATTCCCGCTGCCAAGATGTCAGCGTACTGAGCATGCTCTGTGGACACAGCATGAACACCAGACAGCTGGCCAACTCCTGGTTCAGCTCTATGCTAACTGGGAATGGAAAAAAAAAAAAAAAAAAAAAAATCTCATCTAGCGGATATTTCCGGGCTTTCCAAATGTTATCGGGCCGAATGTATCAAATTCTGATTGTGAAATATGTCATTTTGCAAGAGCTCTGACACCTTTTTTTTATTGAATTTATCCGCCATTTATGAAATATTGTAGTTAGGTCACAGTGGAGCCGGTGATGCAAGCATGTGTCGACGGTATTTCTGTAATTACTGTCCCTGGCAGAAGAGGGAGGACCAAAAGCTGCAGTGGATTCACTGCAGGATTAAGTCATCCATCCTGTGGTTCTGGTCTGGTGTTAAAACCGAGTTGAGGGCAGGAATTGTTTTAGTTTATGTTGATAAATATTTTCTGTGTGAAGTGATTAACACTCAGAAAAACATGAGGGAAAAGCAGAATTACCATCGGACTACAACGAGGCTGACAAACCAACAATAACCTTCAATTATTTTCTTTCATAACGGATTGTTTGGGGAGTAAAATGTTGGACATAATTACAGTTATAGGAAAGTAACAAATAGTCATTTTTTTGACATTTTTGCTTCAAAATAAATACTTAAACCAAAATCAAAACATCATTTAACTTCCTCTCAAATGACGTATTAATTGATCCGACTTGTTCATTTCAGCTCTTGCGTTTGGTTTCAGGATTGCCGGTGGGGGGGGGTGGAAATAATGACTTCGCCGTGTCCAGTGGGGGGTAATTAGTGGCCCAATCACACATTTTGGCTCAAGGGGACCCTCAGCAGGTAAAACCGGCATGAACTGTTGCGAATTAAAGTCGAGTGCAGCTGCTGTCCTCCAGGAAGGAAACGTTTCAGAGTATTTATCAACCCCCCCAAAAAAACCGATTTTGTGTCAGCAGTTCAACCCTGTAACTCCACTGTAAATCCCCTTTTTTTTTTGCACATATTTAATATGTTCAATTAATCGTTGAGTTGTAACGACCGACGCGCCGTCTGCAGAGATGAAACGAAGTAAGAGAATCCTCTGAATAAATAAATGACGAGGAATGAAACAGACACTCTTCCCTCTGGTACAGACGAATGCTTTTTATCAGACTTCAATTATACTGAATGTTTTGGTGGTGAACCCTTCTTTTAAAAGCCTAATCTGTTCCAGGGATTCCTTATCAGACTTCATGTGGGTCGCCCTCCCTTGACAAGCTGCTAATCTTTAGAAAAGAAATTCGATTAGTCCGACTTTGAGAGGAGAATTGAGTCTGACTGATGTTTCGCGTTTTTATTTATTTATTTATTTAGTTTTTTACCCAAAACGTTCGGCGTTTGTTTTAATAAAAAGGAGGTGGCATTTATGACTAATAGGATAAACGTTTTTTATCTTTGAACATTTCTCGGTGACGTGCCATTTGATGGAGTAACAATAGTCCCGAAAGTCCGGTATCCTTGATCTGAAAACATCACACAGGCCAAGCAGAAAACATCAGGGAAGTCATGCTTCAGCAATAAAACCAATTCCAGATTTACTCGGCAGCTCGGCTGCTGTGATTCCCTCCACCTCTATTTCCCTTCTCTCCTTTCAATCTCCCTCTCTTCTTTTCACTTTATCTGTCTTTACAGCTTGTAAAGCCGAAGCAGCCGGAGAGAGACGAGCCGAGGTATTGATCTCTGGAGGGTGGGGGGGGGGGGGGGGGGGGGGGGGGATCGCTGCAGTCTAACGAACACAAATTGATGTCAAAGACTCATCGACGGGCTAAAAGACGAGTTTTGCCTCGGATAAATGTTTACCGCCGCTCAAAGGGAGACGCCACGGAAAAGACCAGATTAACCAAAGTTCTTTAGACGAAAGGAAAAAAAAAAAAAGCATCAAAGTTTAAAGATTATCAAGAGGAGGGGGGTAGGGGAGAGGGGGGGGGCTTAAGATCTAAACGCCGACTCGAGTGTTTTCATCTAAAACCACTTTCCTTCTTTCCTTACGTGTTTTGACATCATATTGACGTGCGAGGCTGTAATGAAGGACTCCGGCTAAGTGTGAGTCTTCTGGGATGAAGTCACGAGTTTTCCTCACGAGAGAGAGAGAGAGAGAGAGAGAGAGAGAGAGAGAGAGGCGAAGTCAAAACAATGGTTCGGCGAAATCTCAGTAAATTCGGTGGACGCCGGGATGATGTGATCTAAGACAACAGGCGTCCAAAATGAATTTTGTTGGTCTGCACTTCGACCGCCAGCGGCTGTCACTCCCCCAAAACTACAGCGGGGATTATTCACTCTCCACTCCCCCTTTTGACATGAGAGCAAGTAGGGGGGGGGGGGGGGGAAGAGAAGCAACGGTTGAACCTCTTCTTCTGCCAAACTCTACACGCAAGGTTCCCAGTTTTAACGGCATCTAATTGGATACCGATGTGTTCCCCGACGACCTCCTCCTTCGCGCTGCAGTCTTTTGAAAAAAAAAAAAAAAGAAAAAAAAAAGAAGCCATCGCCGGTATTAAATCAGGAAAATAGCAACGTGCGCAAGAGATGGCAACTATCTAAACATCTGTTTTTACAGGGAACAGAAAGAGTAAACTGTGGTTTGAGGGGTGAGGGGAGCGGGGGAGTGTGTGTGTGGGGGGGATATGCTGTTTGTAACTCCTGGAGATGCAAAAAACAGAAAAAAAAAAAAAAACGATTCGACAACCGGGACACCGTTTTGTTAAATTTGAGATAAAGAGCAGGCGTTAAAAAAAAAAACGCATCGAAGTAAGGCAAAGGTCTCGGCCGCAGCTGCAACATTATGAAATATTACTGTAGGCCTTGCGAGGCCCAAAAAACCCCTCATCTGACTCTGGTTATGTTGAAAGACGAGGAGGTATTAGCAGAGGAAGGCCGTCAGCAGCACAACCTTTAACACGCTCCGGTCCACCAAGGCTGTCGCGGCTCCGTCGAGTCTGATGGGTCAAAAAAACTTCAAAAAGGATTGTCCACGACACGGCTCTACATATCCTGCTTGATCTCTAACTGGGAGTCCCCCCCCACCCCCACCCCACACCTACTGCCTCCCACCCACCCCCTGTTGTTGTTGGCTGTCTCAGGGCTTAATTAAAGCTGCCAGGGACGGCGCGTCTCTGTGGGAATAAATCAGCGAGCTCGCCGAGTAACACGCAGACCTGTGGCACTAAAGCCGATCTGATGCGGCCGTATCGATTGCAGCCCTCGCGGCTCAAACGAGCCTTCACGCCGGCCGGGTCAATGCGGATCTGATTTGCATCAACGTCTCGGAAAAAAAAAAAGACCAAGTTGGAAGTCCCCCCACCCCCCTCCTCCTCCACCTCCTCCTCCTCCTCCTCCCCACCTTTTAAAATCTCCAGCTGCTTTGCTCAGTGTGTACCGAGGTCATTACAGGAAACTAGAACAAATAAAAGCCAAGACTTATCTCCTCTGCACTTAACGTTTGATTGCTCATCCATCCAGATAAAAAAAACAAAAAAAAGAAAAAACAGGGAAGTTGCTAAATATCAGCCAGATATCCTGAAATTCAGCTTGTTTGTTTGGTTGCTTGGTTGTGTTGTAAAACAGGCTTCTAGCCAATAGACAGTTTATCCTGGGTTTTTTGTATGTTTTCATGGAAAAAGATCATCGGACTAACTTACCAACACAACAAACTCTTGCAAGCTTCCATAAACTTCATTATGTAAATATTTCATTCCCCTTTTTTGTTTCTTTATTTTTGCTATTTTTTTTTGTGCTTTCATTTATCACTTTATCTGTGTTTTTTAGAAACTAATTAGAAGTAGCATTAGCAACGCAATGAGAACATCGTTTACCCTCCTAGTAATGAGGACGTTAAGGTCTTTTGGTTGCCTGTAAGTTAACGCTGATTTATTTTCTCAGTGCAAGTGTCCCATTTTTCAAAACTGTGGAAATCTCATTGCGGGACAAAAAAAAAAACTCCTCACGAGTCGTGAAAATCCAGAGTTTTAAAAGATCAATTTTCCTATCAAATCTGTCTTCATTAGTTCGTTTTTTCGAGAGCCGAGAATTTCCTTCACATCAGGAATGCACGGAGGCCTGAGTAAGCACTTCACGGCCCTATACAAGCATGTCATACATCCACTCTTGCCGTGCTTAAAATGCATTTTGTGAGCCGATCCAGAATTTTCTTGGCTGGCCAACAAAGGCTGCCTTTGTAAACCATCTGAGAAAATGTTTGCTGTATTTTCCAGCATCGCGCGGATTAAGTCGAGCCCGAGAGGAGCGAAGAGGAGCCGCTGAAAAATTAGAGCAGAAGGACGGGACGACAACGTGCTTCGGCGAACACATCAGTGAGACCTGTGCTTAATGAGTCATTTATTCCCCGTCAAAAAAGGGGCGAGTAGCGAGTGCATTTGTACAGCGGCCCCGACATCTCTTTGTCAAAACTGATATTTCAGCTACACCGAGTGTGAATGTTCAACTGCGCAATTATCATGCAAGGAGATGGTGTAATTTTCCTGTTTCTGCTGAGTCAGGAGAAATGACTACTTGTGCACACAAATGACAAACTTAAGTGCACAAATTATTCATGAATAGCCTTAAAATGACTTATTCCAATTATTCAGTGAACAAAATCAAGTTATTTTTAGTGGTAATGTATAAATTGTGTTTTTGAATGTTAAAGCAGAGAGAGAGAGATTTTTGCATTGAACTAAAAATTACCCGTCGAAAGAGTAAATTATTGATCACCACAAAGTCTACGGACTTGGACATACATTTTTTTTTTTTTTTTTAAGTTAGGTTTTGCTATCCTGAGTCGTGCGTGGTTACGTTCAGTCATCTTTCCCGGACCTCTAAGTTCCACTTTGTGCCGAAAACGTGTTCCTTTACTGTGACGTTTGACCATCTCCAGCAGAATTTCACCATAAAAAGGTTCAGTCCAATTTTTTTTTTTGGGGGGGGGGGGAATGGAAATAAAGTTGCACGCAGCAAAATCTGAAAATGAAGTTGTTGCTGCTGGGAAACGTTGCATGTTTTCAACGCGCCGTTGTCGTGTTGGAGAACCCTTGTCGCCATGGCGCCACGGTTCAGGCGGTTCGCAGCGAACGTTTTCCCCCTCGGACGCCTCAAAGGAACGTCACACAAAAGAAGTCGGTGTTGACGGTCTGACCCGCCGGGGGATGAACGTCAAAGAAAACCCACCTGCTTTCTCACCTCCCTTGATCTTCGTGAGTGAAGTTGAACCCTTTATTGAAATGCAAAATGTCACTCAAAAACAACCCGGCGCGGCTCGTTGCTTCACGGCTGCAGACGCTCTGAAAACATCTCAGTTCACCGCAGGCTGCTCAAGTGACAACATTTGGAATACGTACTCGTGACGGTTACAGCTTCCCGCTTCTCCCTCTTTCTGATCCACTCTCGTAGAGATTCAAGGAAACCCAGAAGTGGCACAAAAACAGCGTATATCAGGGCTACGACCATTACAGCCCCCACCCCAAAAAAGAAAAAAGAAAAAGAAAAAAGATTCTACTTGTGAATGATTTCAGATGCTTATTTTCCAGTCTGACCAAAAGTAAACACAAATCAGATGCCTGGAATAGCTTTCTGGTGTTTCTTCTGACACGATGTACAATGGTCCTCCGCCGCAGTAAATACAGCGAGCAGCCGAATGGCTTCAGACACTGCTTTTATTGCACGGGTGGCCGGCAATTACCGAATCCATTCTCTCATTCATTGCACCTGTCTTTGTACCTTAAGCCGTCTCTGACTCGTGGTTGTTGTTTTTTTCTGAGGGACTTTGGGTGGAAGTTGTTTCAGGACTCATCGCTTTCTTGATGTTGTCGATGTGACCAAATTTTGATTTTGGCATTAGATGAGTGGAAAACATTGGCAAAGATTTCACATCCTTTGTTTGATCTGCGCACTAATCACGTATCGTATAATGAGAAAGGATCGTACGCCGACGACATGCCGGTCTGCGTGCTCGTTGTTTGTGCCTAAAAACAAAACTCGAATGCATTCCCCCCGTCGTTCCTTCACGCTTCACCGGGAATCCATACTTGTGTATTCTTTTTTATATTCTCGTCCATACGGGCCTCCATCATAAATTCAACACAATGTATAACTCAATAAAAGACATAACCTCCGGGGTTATTTACAAGGGAGCCTCCGACCGGTATCATCTGGGCCCATAATGCACGGAAAGAATGTGCACCTTGTAACGGGATGGCACCCAAAGCCCAATAAATCCCGCCGCCACCACCGTACCGCAAGATAAATGGAAACCCTCCCCCCGCCCCGCTCCACCCGAAACTACCTGCTACCGCCACCCCCGCCCTCCCCTACCCGCCTGTCCACCAGCAGCTATTATCAAGGTTATCCAAAGCAGCGCACTTTGTGAGGGATCAGCACTCTTTATTTTCCATCATCGCGGCCCTGAGCTTCTGTACAGTGAAAAGGGGGAGGGGGGAGGCGTCGGTGTGTGTGTGTGTGTGTGGGGGGGGGGGGAGGTGGGATATCAAAGCATTACGTCTGGGAGACAGCTGAGCGAACTGACAGCTGCCCTCCAGGAATCGCAGCAGAAGAAAAAGAAGAAGAAGAAGAAAGCTATTTATTTATTCAAGTTCCCGTTTAATTAATATCATGCCAGAGGTTAGAAGCTATCCGTCTCCGAGATAGTAACGAACGATCCGTCGCACCTCTGCCGCCTCCCTCGGCTGTCAAATCCAGCGCTTCTCGCGCCCTCTGATATGACCAAACTCCCCAAGTCTATTTAATCTTCGCCGTTTCCATCGTTTAATTTCATCGTCAACTAAAATATTTTAAATCAAGGCATCCGCTGACAATAAAAATCAGCCTTTCATTCATTTGTTTTTCATTCCCTCGTCACGCACAATGTCGCAGCCGCAGATTGGAGTTTTTCTTATACAAACACAAGCTGCATTGGGAGCAGAAACAATCGTATTGGTTGGTTAAACCTCAGCAGATGGAGCCAACAAACCGATGTTATTTTTTTCACCAAAACCCCAAGAAAGCAAAATATCAACCGACGGAAGAGGAACGCTGATTAAAGTTCAAATAAAAAGGCGACATAAGAGCTCGGTTTTGGGAAATATACGAATAGGGGAGCACCTTATCGTGTCATTTACATTCATAGTGTTATAATTTTGGATGGATCGTTCGTCCTTATTTCCCGTTTTTAGCTGCGCTTAGTTGCAATACCTTAATCTTGTCAGAAGGTGGCGGTAAAGCACCTGAAAGCTGTTTTGTCAAACCATCATTAAATAACATAAGAAAAAGAAAAACATGTTGCTACTAGGCAGCAAAACAATGACTAAAATTACAAGATAGAAACTTACCAGCGAACAGAAATGGAACTTCTGTGGTCTCCGCCTGGAAATGGAAATGGTTGGAAAGCGATAACATCAGATGTAGAGAACGCTGATAACAGTTAGTTTGTGTATTGTAGTCGTGTGTTTTATGCTTCAAATACTGCTTCTTGAACAATAATAATTAAAAAAAAGACACCTAACGAACTGTGCAATTTAAAAAGAAAAATAAATATATTTTCTAATTTCTTCTGAGCTATAGCTAGAGTTAAGTCAGACAACGAGTTATTAAGGCTGCAGTTTCCACTTCAAAAACGTTTCTCTTATTTTCTACAGTTCTTTGCCAGACAAGATTCAGACAATCTGCAGCTAATTTTTGCTTTGATTAAAAATAACAGGAGCAACGGCTGCTGTGTTGTGAACCTTTCAAAATGTACCACCTATCGCTCAGCTCTGCTTTGAAGTCCTTTCACGGAAGGAGACAAAAAAACAAAACAAAAAAAAGAAAAATGAAAGATACTTCTTTCTCTTGAAGTCCCAACCCAGACGAAGGCAGCGGCTAAATAACCTGTAGCAGGATGCTCATTTGCTGCTTACTCGTGTCGCCTTCACAGATGGGAATCGTTGCTCGCCGTGTTGAACTTTTCCGGAGGTGTGCATAATGACCTCAACGCGTGTAACTTGCGGTTCGTTGTCTTGCCATTTAATAAGCCCGAAGCTGGACTCGCATATTTTAACTATTTTGCCCGTATCAACATATCTGTAGTGCTTCCCTCCCCTTTAATATGTCAAAACATGTCTATAGAGGTTAATAACTGACTGTCTCATTCACATTGATGGCTGCTATACTTTAATATCCTGTTTTAAGATTTTTTTTTTTTTTTTTTTTACAGAAATCAGGGGTAGTGCTGCTGTGTCAGCTGGTTTTTATTACTTGTTACGTAGGATGTATAATGTGTAGTGTTGGGCCTTTACGTAATAGACAAAATAAAATCCTAAAAAAAACTGAAGTAAAATATTACCCCTCAAATTGATGCCATATGGATCCCGTTAAGCAAAATTAAATTGACCTTGTGAGTTACAGTAGAGATTTCAAGCTCTGACTTGGTAATATGGGTGAAGGGAAGAGAGGCTGAAGGACTTGGATAATAGCTTTGTTTATTCAAAGAAAGATAAATAATAATTTGATAATTCCCTAATACAAGGATTTAATAATACGAGCCTCAGTGAAGTAAGAAGTTGCCCACCGCTGGCTCCGTCAAACGCAACGAGCCGCCAAGGCCGACTCAGCACAAATCGAGGGGAAAAAACCTCACCGGACCCGACCGAGAGGCAAATTATCAAAAGCGCTTACGACATAATGAGAGCGAACAACAAATTAGCAGCAAAGTTCATTAAAAATCTTTCAGTTGGTCAATAAAAGCTTGTGGTTAGCACGACTCCGGCCGAATAAACGTCAAGTTTACACCAATAACAGGTTTCACAGAAGTTAAAAAAGTACAGAGCTGTGATCAACAAAGTGAGCATTAAAGTGGTTAAGTATGTGTCTTACAAGGCTTTTAAACCACCATTTGATTTTCTGCCTGGTTTTGTGACTCAGATTTCAGCTACATTGAACTCTTAACATGCAGACTTCCACGACGGCAGCGACAATTTTATCGTACAAAAAAAAAGTTAACTTTGATTGACATCCTTTGTTTTCCTGCTATTATTTGATTATCTCAAGAAGGACAGAAAATATAAAAAAGATAAGGTTGCAGTTTTGATTCTGCCCAAAGTACTCTGTTGTCTATTTGAGCATTAAGGCACTACACGTGTGAAGTTATTTTTCTTTACATGCTTTATTTCAATTTGAAGGAATAATATGATATTTTGAGAAATTTACTGGCCTCAAGTCTGGCATTTTTATCCATCACCGTCTTGTTTGTTTTGGAGCCAGAAGTGACCGTGTTTGGACGAACTTGGGTACTACAACCGCCCACCTATCGCAGAAACCTGACTGCACCACAGGCCTGTCAATCAAACCAGACACGCCCCCCCCCCAAACCTACTGCATTTTTGAGGCCTTATAGCTTATTAATAGTGGACTTATTTTCCGATGAACCACCAGAAACACTCATCAAAATTGAGCTAATGACACCATAATGACTCGTCTATTGGAGCCGGATGTTTTCTGGGGCCAGCCCCTAGTGGCCCTCGGTGGTACTGCACTTTAAAGCACTTCTGCATTGGCTTCACTTTTCAGACCTACAGACTAGATCCATTATTATTTGTATTGTGTTTCTGGTACAGAGTTAGATAGTTCAACATGTATCCTGACCTTTCAATGCAACTAGCAGTTTTCAGTTAGCGTAGTTTAGCACAACCCTGGCACTGTCCTGTAGTAAAATGAACGGCCAACAGCAAATGTAAAGGTTATGAATTAACACGTTATATCTCATTTGTTGTCAATTTGGTGTTTATTTGCTGTTTTACAAAGAGCTATTTATTGTCTGGGACTAGTTCCTTTTTGGGGAGATTACTGCGCAGGATCACATAACTCGACATAAAACAGCTAATTAATGTTCTTTTTCACAGATTAAACGGCCGGTTTAGTTTATTTCCTTTTGTTCTCTTTGCTAAGCACATTTTTCAGAGATTCAATTGGTCTTAAAACAAACTAGTTAAATTCACTATTACCGTTTACTACACATTGTTAGAAGCATTATTCGTGTCTTCTTTTGTTTTGTGAAACCTGCAACTTCCTAATTACATGTAAACTAAAATTTAAAGATCATTTACGGATCATTTTTAGAGATAAAACCACCAAAATAAGGAGTAAAAACTTTGAGCCATACAGAAGTTGGACTTTATAACAGAAGATTAAACTGGAAAATGTAATAAGCTGTTGGAAAAAATACAACTTTGTCATATTTCATTTGCATGCGAAAAGTCAGCCATATTTTAGACCAAACAAATTGCAAGTGGCATCAAGAGAAAGATAGAGCAGCTGTGCTGAAAATACTTTTTCCTCTTTCTAATCCTCCGTGTCCTCCTCTTGACATCAGCCAATTCATCCAACGCAATGAGACAAATACAGACTCGAAAGACAACAACTAGACCCAGAAACAGGCAAAAAAGTACGTCTCATTCAACAGCTGCTTCACGCCGTGTTGTGTGCTCACCTCGTCTATATCTGCTTTCCTGCAGTGAAGCATTCAAACCGGAGCCCTGTGAGCACCGTTATGGTGATTTTCAGGTGAAAAAGATGCCGCTGAATGTTTTGCTAAAAAAAAAAAAAAAAAAAAAAAAAAAAAAATCTTCCTGAGGCTTAAGACTTCTTTTCACCTCTCATTAAAATAGTCTTTTGCGTTGGTTGCGGCTGGCTGAGAGACCAGCAGAAGAGATGAAACACAGGAAGGCAAGAGGATGAGGGCCGATACAATCAAGAGTAAATGGAAGAAGATAGGATGCTCTCTATAGATGCTGCACGGCCTGGAAACAAGGAAACTAAAGAAAGCCGTCAGTGGCTTTGTTTATTCCTTTTTTTTTTTTTTTTTTTTTTTTTTTTGAGGTCGTTTAGAGGGTGGAAACCTGCGGTGTCTGTTTTCAACAAGACATCAAGTGTTATGGACTATCATTAGTGTAAAAATAAAAAGCTATCACCATCAGATTAAGAGCAGAAAGACACCAAATGAAAACGAAGACATAAAAAGAAGAAGGCTTAAATGAGGCCGCCGCCGAGGTGAGACTGAAAGGAAGAAGCTCAACTCAGCTCTTTTTGTTAAAAAAAGATCTTTTTTTTTCTTTTTTTCCCTGAGATACCAGCAGGGCGACAGCGAGACACCATCTTATTTCACCCTCCTGTAAAAGTGATGAACGCAGCATTTCCTTGAAGCCTTATCTGCAGCGCTCCGGCTCAATATCTGAAATGTGACAAGTCGCTTGTAGACCCGACTGCGCTCCAGCCATCATCACACCGACAGTGGGGTAATGTGTTAAAACACCGCTGCTGCCCTTTTATTTTGGAGGGGCGGGGGGGGGGGATTCCTTCCTGTTTCATCAGATGTCATCAAAAAAACACCTGATAGTTGAGTTAAAAGTCTCACAATGCGCTCGTTTTACATACACAGGAGCCCACAAATCAGAGCCGACGGCACGAGACGCCCGTTCATTTATTATCAGCGGAGGGACAAAAAAACAACAACAATAAAACACTTCTTTTTGCATGCAGATGGCAAAGCCTTATGGGGGAGTCGCTCGCCAAAGGAGGCACATCTGCGGCAAACCAAATCAGAAATTAGCGGTGCAGTCTGCAAGTTTCAAGCTTGGTTTATTTTTCTACATCTCAGAAAGCAGATGCAGTAAAAAAAAAGGAAAAATTCGGGAGCTCTTAACAGATTTTAAATTCCTCGTATTTTTAAAAAACGATTTGGAGTAAAAAAGCGACATCAGGCGAGGAGGAAAAACAAAAATAAAAAAAGAGAGAGAGAGAGAGAGGCATCTGGTCTGTTTCAAAGAGTTTTGATAAATTGCCACTCTATTAGACACATTCTGCTCTGGGAGTTTAGCATCACATTTTCCTGATAGGTGTAACGTAATCTCAGAGAACATCTTCGTCGAGTTTGCCCCCCCCCCCCCTCCTCTTCCATCCGTTTTTTCCCAGCACGGCCAAACAGTCTGCTTTTTTTGTTTTTTGTTTTTTTGCTGCTCTTATGAGCGCCGCCGCTTCGTCGCGGTAGCGGGAAAAACAAAGCATTATTAATTTATTTTTCCTTCTAACCGCATTTCCCCCTCAGCCGGTCCGGGAACGCCGCGACATCGCTCCGATCTCTCCCGCCTGATCTCTCAACCGCCGCTTGTTTCGCTCGTTCCCGAAAATACGTGCGCTGAATCGCATTTAGCATTAAAAAAAATATATATATATATTTATTTTTAGCTCAGTGTGCATTTGTGAAAACTGACTCTCCTCAGGCTATACGCAGATCATTTGCAAAGTTACAGGACTATCTGCGGGAAAAGATAAAAAAATAAATAAAAAAAAGCTCCATTTGCTGATATAATATATGTAGCGGTTAGAAATGAATCATTAAATGGATGAATTAATGGTAATTAACATCAAATACGAGGGGGGTTTAATGAGCAACGAGAGCCGTTGTGCTGTTTTAACATTAGCGACGCTGCTAGAAGATAAAAGTTTTGATTAACCGAAAGGACCTTTTTATGTTTTTTTTTCTATTCATAGAGCTTCGGAGCAGTAAAAGTGTCTTTCTGGCTCCGATTTCAGGGGAGAGGACAAAAAAAAGAAGATAACAACAGGCTCATTTCACAGCGTGGACGCACTTATATTGCCTTGTAGAGGTGGATTCTTTTTAAAACACAATACCAACAACAACAACAAAAGTAGACAGCCCAATCCATTACAGCACCTCTAGGATTACATTTTGCTCAGATACCGTGGAGCTTTGGGTGACCCGATATACTGTGTTCCTGGAGATGGAAACAATTTAGCCGGGCTTGGCTAATACTCTCAGACTATGTACTGTACGTACTGACAGCAAAAGATGATGCAACACACTCACACTCACATGATCAATTTATTGGACATAACTGGACATAGCTGCCCCTCAACGCAGACATGAAAACACCTGGCCTTCCCGCACAGCTGATGAGCGAATTTTAACCTCCAGTCTGACATCGTGCTGCAATTTCTACGTCAGCGCGTCGAGCAAATAAAAAGGGGGAAGAAGAGTCGCGTTTCAGTTACAGAGGAAAAAAAACAACAGAGAGCGAGAGAAGAAAATTAATTTAAGGGAACAGATGGCTCCCCTTGAGAGTGGCTGAAGGGTGCGATTCAAATTACAACAAAATTAATTACATGAGCTTTTTGTTTTTGACTGAATTGTACCCGAGTGACTGTTAAAAAAAAAAAAATATATATATATATAAAAAAAATGAAATGGGAAAAAAAGCCTCGTCTGAAGTGCGGATGTGGATTTTTGATTTACGACTTCTCCTCCTTGAGCTGCTCCGGAGGTGAAGAACATAACGGAGAGAGAGAGGACGCCGCCGGGGCTTCGTCGCAGCAGCTGTTTTTTTTTTTTTTTTGCTTTGATGACATCAGCACAAAAGACGTCGGGGCGGTCTACGGAGCTGTGACGTGATCCGGAAGAAAAAAAAAGAAGCAAGCGAGCTAATTCTAATGCATTACTAACGTTATCTACGAGAACAGAGGAGCGAGCGAGGAAAGAAAAAGCTGCAAATCAGCGGTCTGGAGGGAGACGTTATTGCTACTGTATGTCATTTAATGCAATTTCCTCATCCCTGCTGCAAAGAATTGATAATATGTTTACACTTTGAAAGACCCACAGGATCTATCAACCCAACTGGAGCACTTTATCTAACTGGGAAAACAACACAGCATTATAGCAGCTTCATGGCTGCTGCTTATACCATGTCAGACTTTTTTCAGTTTGATCCAACCAAAAAAAGAGGCGGTCTCGAGCCACGACCAAATTGAACCATAGTTTTGGCTCTTTTATTGTCGTTAAGTTTATTTTTTTAGACCGAATATATTCATCTCATAAGCAGAGGAGATGATCTGTGCCAGATTAAGCTACCAACTCTGCAGGATGAAAACACTTTTGGTTTTGGATGGTTTGGACTTTTGGGACCAATTACAGGCAGCGGAGGCAAGCTATCATCACCCAAGGAACAAGAAAATAAAAGAAGAAAAACAACCGCAAACCAATCAATGTCAAGTAGGAAGCAGCAAACAACATCTTTTATAAAGACAGCACATAGACGCTGTCATGCAAAGTTCTTTAGTTAACTCTGGAATTGCAATATGAAACCAAAACTACCTGGATTAAATGTGCCACGACACGACAAAAACATGAGCCTGAAAGCATACGTTAGTTTAGCTCTAATAAATACTTATCTTAAACTTAATATCTTATCAGATATTTGGTCCTAAATGGAGTTAAATGGTTAATGACCTGATATCGGTGCTACGGGAACGTCTATTCATCAAATCCATCCAATAGCTGTGGACACGTTTCGCTCAAAACACCAAATGCGATCGTCACGGTGACGCTAAAAGAAAAGTCAGAGGATCGGCAAAATGATCGGGATGCATCACCGAGGTTTCGTGAAAACTTTGACCTACTGTGGGCGGCTGGAGTAAAGGCCAAGAGGTCAAGAGGTCACCAAATGTCCTAAAGGGCCAGTATTGCCTGCGTTACAAGCTTATGGGAATCCATATGAAGGTTTTGGAGATTTCCTGCATTTCTAAAAAATGAGGCTCATTGGTTCTGCTTTATATGAAAGAAATTTGAGTTTTGTTTCCTTTTTTTAATTTGCTTAAAGTCTCGTTTTTATCCAAATAGTTTTTTTCAATATCTCGTCAGTCTATAAATCACCACAGTTAACACACTCTGTCATCGTTCATCGCTAGTCATCGTGTTTGGGTTTTTTACAGTTTCTAATTGGTCACTGCTGTTTCTGGTTTAATAAATTATAGTAACATAACCAACTATAATGGAGTCTTTGATGCTCTAATGGCAGAGAAGCCGCACAAAGTACTTACAGATTTGGAGCATAACAATAAGAAAATGAAATACTTCATGCACAATAAAAAAGGTTTTCCCACCAGAGGAGGACTTTGCAGCGTCAACTAAAGGCTTTAAATTCCTGAAGACAACCTTCACTGCCGGTCTTTGGTTTTCCCGTGGTTGGATTTTTTTTTTATATTTAAAGTTTTGTTGATTGATTTTTGACCACAAGAATACAAACTAGCTTTAAAACATAAGCATTTTGCTGGACTTACTTTTTTTCTCGCCACCTTTTAAAGGTGACTCATAATTCACTGGTGTTGATGGGACCAACGTTGAAGAAAAATAACCTAGTTGTGGGCTTTTCACTATTTTTACATCATGCTTGTCAAATATACGTGATAAAACAAAATTGCAAACACCTGCAGACTGCAGTGTTGACTTTAGCACCTTTAAGATTGCGGGTAACTCTTAATAAAGGAAGCTTTCACTCGTCTCGCTATATTCTGTCAAAAGCGTGAATTACTTCGTTTTTTTCAGTCTAAAATGAGCTGTTAGCCAATAAACACGTATTAAACAGAAGAAAAGTGTAAGTCTAATTCATGCAATTATCACATCCAGCCAAGTTCATAGAGAAACGTAACGTTTGTCTTATTCCATCTGTGCTGTGACTTTATATTAACTCCACATTCATTTTATTCGAATAGGGATTTGTGTAAAAACAAAGACCTCTTTTTTTAACACAATCCCTGCATGTGCCAAATGTGTTCATATGAATATTAAAGGTGTTGCAGTCACTTCAGTTTCTTCTGTTTGACGTCTAAAGGAGGAGAAAAAAAAAAGGTGAGAAATAAATGCAATTTCCTGTCAATCTCCCTGAAGTGTTATGACGCTAATTTAGCATTCCTCTAAAGTTGGAGATTCCAACCACTTAACGGGGTTAGACACATGAAGCCACTCAAGCGAGACGAATATAGAGTTTGATCCCAATAATTCATTCATCCTGTACGAGGGTGGATCAAAGAGTTCCCAGACTGCCCGTTTCCAATGAACACACCGTGACATGCACGGAGCAAAGTAAAGCTAAAACCTTCGTGAGGAAGTAGAAGTCAGAGTCAGCACCTGCGTTGCAGTATCTCCACTACCGCACTATTTACTACGCCAGAAAAATACTTAGTATGTTAAACGCCAAAAGCACCTGGTGGCGCTGATGCTCCGCCCACAAAAGGAAGAAGGAAGAGAAGAAGAAGAAGAGGCAGTGATAGGGAAGCCTCGGTCCAGATCGCATCCTTTTTCTTTGTACTACAAATGTCCAGGTGGGTTTTTTTTTCCGACGTTGGCGGGGTCGTGTCACCGTAAAATTCGTCCCCCCCGAAGGGTCAGACTGCCAACACCGAGTTCCACTGTGACGTTCTCAGGACAAAGCATTCGCCGTGAACCACCCGATCCGTGCACCGTCGCACTTTGGTTCTCCGACACGATCCTTCGCCTGCCACCGTGTCGAAAAGCTTCTCATAGCCCCCCCCCCCCACCCCCCATTTGTCTAAATAGCATTGTAGAATAAACCGCTTGAGAGAGCGCTAATAAAACTTGGTTACGCTCATAGTCGAAACAGTGTAAATGGTGGTCGAGCATCACGCTGCGTTTAGAGCTGGGAAGCTTTCCAGAGCCAGCAGGAGATCCCATGTACAGAAATGAGTAGCGGTGGTAGTGGTGGTGAAGGAAGTGGAGGGGGGAGGGGGAAGGGGGAGGGAGGGGGGGAGGGAGTACAAGAGACGCCATTTCCTGTGTTCCTAACCAGCACTGCATTCACCAGAGCCTCGAGCTTGTCAAAGTGACAGCTCCATTTGACAGCACGCTGTAGTGACAACATTGAACCGAAGGCGAATAATAACAGAGTCAAACTGAGAAATCGGCTGCTCCAGTTGTCCTTTTGTCAGCGAATCCATTAATATTCAGAGAGAAATAGCTGGCTGAAAGACTTGTGTGCAATTACTTGTGTGGATGCTGCAAACTGCAAAGCGGAAATGAAAAAGTTCTAACATGATAAAAATCTGTGCAGTTCAGCAGCTCAGGTCAGAATTTATTGTCATTTTTTTTAAACATAAAGTTTGCCTTTTTTATGTCAAAGTGCAGCGATACTCAGAACAAATTTGCAACCGAGCTGCACTTTTTTTTTTGGACCTCTAATCCATATATACGTGGCTAAAATCCCCCCCCCCCCCCTCACCCCCCAGTATAAACCTTGTGGATGCTATGTGTTTTCCCTCCCTCCTCTCCACGGGGTCACATCGTCTCACTTCTTGAGTTCCAGCGCACCGCGGCCACGGGGGTTATTTATCATCCCTCATTTCTTCTTTGATCCCGCTGCTTTTGGAGGCTGAGCCGGTTCAAGCCATCCCCGTCACCCCTGGTTTTTTTTGTAATTAATAACAGGCTCCTTTCAGGGGAATTCTCTACTCATTTGTTTTCTTCTTCTTCTTCTTTTTTTTTTTTTTTCCACCCCACAACCATCCAGCCGTGTCTGCACGAGTCCCACAATAATCGCTTTTTCTGGCATTCACCGGCGCGCGGCAGCGAGGAAATGCATTTAAATGCAGTTTGAGGGAGGGAAAAGAACGAGGGGGGCGGAGCGGCTGTTGTATGTTTGCGCCAGTGGGCAGGGGGAGGATTGTTCTGCTTGCTTTACGGGCCCACCTTGGACCTGCGATGATGTAATTTTCTATTAAAAATAATTGGTCCTGATAGGAACCATGAGGGCTTTGATATTCTCTTCATCCAAAAAGTATGAAACTAATTATTATTTGGAATCAAGCGCGCCTGCTTAGTTGGAAAAATTCAAAAGGATATTGCTTCCTGCGGGGATAAATACTCTGTTATTGTTCACTTATCTCTCGCTTAATAATTAGAAACAAAGTTTTAATCAGTAAGAAGGTATTATTTAGAAAAAGAAATTGAGCTCACAGAACACCAGGAGCAAGAAAAACATTAGCTGCAAGTGCTGTGTTTTGCCTGGGAAGCACGCCAGCTTGTGTAAACTGGGACTTTTGTTCTGTGCGCAGCATGTGGTGTTCAGTTGTGTCCAGGCTTCCCTTTTCCAGCATTGGACTCGCGTAAGAAAAAAAAAAAAAAAAGGCAAGAAAATTAGAATTAAAATTACAGCCTACTTAAGATAATGTTTTAGGTGAATCAGCTGATGACAACAAGGTCGCAGTAAAAATGATTAATAAACCAATTTTCAGCTGCCGTGGAGTCTGCACCGTGTTCCAGTAATCTTAAGGTGCAAATGAGTTAAACACTTGGAGACCTTGAAATGTTTCAGAGCCAGAAGAGGCCCGCACGGAAAAAAAAAAAAAAAAAAATGTCACACTTGGATTTGGACCTAAAACCTGGAGGCCGGGGGGGAAGGCAAACAAACTGGAGCGCGGCCGAGTCCAAGTTTGATGAGCTCACACGTGTAGTGAAGATAGGAAGTCGTGCCCAAAGTTTGGAGTTTGGTGGCCAAACGGCGCCGTCACAGTCCGTCACTGTTGGGGAAAGAACACGCTGAGGTTGGCATTTTGCGTTGTCATTGTAGGAATAGCAAAAGTAATGCATTTCACAGTGGGGAGGGTTTGCTTCTTGCACATGTTGGTACAACAGACTTTATATAAAAGTGGATGTAGCGTCCAGATCTGAAAAATTAGGCCATTTGGTATTGCCTTAATCTGCAATACCACCGAGAGCCACTAGGGGCTGGCTCCAAAAGAAAAACTTCTGCTCTCCATAGACACCCACTCAAAAAAAGTACAGTCACTCCTTAAAAATAATCCCGTCATTAATTCGATATTAGACCTCAAAAAGTGGTATGTTTGGACGGTGTGTCTGTTTGATTGACAAGCCTGTGGTGCAGTCAGGTTTTTGCTGCAAGTGGGCGGGGCATATAAATAATCAGGTTTCCAATCAATCCGGACCGTTCTGCTGTTCACTGTTCAGGCTCTTTGGGGCCATTAATGGAACTCAGCCATCATTAATACACCTGTGCATCATCTACTGTGAAAAAGGACAAATTTATAAGGTAAAAAGGTCGTGTGTAGAATATGAATGAATATATCCATTTGGAGAACTAGTGCAACCGATGACTGAAAGCCAAACCTGAACTATAAGATGAATGGTTTTGTGATATATGTACATTTCTTCTATCGACTACGGCCTTATCACACTTCGGTCCCGCAAATATTTACTCCCAAACTTTTATTCACAATCTTCCCGCTGACAGCAACAAATTCATAAATCAGACTTCTGTCCGGGTTCTGCCGAAGCAGACGCCTTCAATATCTGCATCGTGTTTGTTTCCTTTCAGATTATCTACAAGTGGAGTTGAATCCCCGACTTCCTTCTCATCTCGGCGTGACTCAAACATTTTGACTCGTCACGCCAGGAAAAAGCGTAGGTGATCCAAAACATTTTTTTTTTTTTTTGTTAACCACGGCTTGAGTGTCCCAGGAAGCGTTGCCAGTCAGCCAGCAGGTACAAAAGACCGCTTCCACTCGTCACGTCGGGGAAAGAAAAAAAAAAAAAAAAAAAAAACGGTCGCAATTTATGATACTCACAAAGGCTCAGTTCCATTTAGTGCCAGCGTGAACAATCCCAGAGCCCCGAAACTGGCTCCCCTGAATGGGACACGGCCATTGTTACTGTAATTACAGCTGTAAGCTTCCTGCTTGGGCTCGTCAAAAATGCGCTGCTGTCAAAAGGGTTCTGTAGCAACAGCAGCAGCAGCAGCAGCCTGGAACTGGCTCGCCTCAAAGCAACGCTGGGCTTTTTTAAAAAAATTTTTTTTTATGCTTTTAATGATGTCAATTACACCTGTGCTTTTCCCGGCTACGACAGGTAAAAAAAAAAAAAAGGACCCGTTGTGAAAAATCACTGTGAAATGTGTTTTTTTTTGTTGGTGAACCGAGACAGGAGGATTAAACTTCATCATATTATAGAGAATTTATGAGCGTTTGAAGCATATGTAGCATATAGATGGATTTTTAAAATGCAATAAAAAAAAATGAGCTGGAAACAACCATTGTTCTCTACAACGAATAAAACTACAAACTTTTTACCATCTCTTTAAACCCACAGGGGATTTTCGGGTTTTTTTGTGTGCATTCATTAGAGATACATTGGAGGGAAGAGAGAATCGGTTTATGTGTTGGCCCCTTAACATCATTACATTTACAAGATCTGATATAAAGTTGAGCCCAGAAGTAAAAAAAAACAAAAACATAAAAAAAAACCTCAACAACAGGACAAAAAAAAAAAAAAAAAAAAAAAAAAAAAGGGATCATGTAAATCTGGACTTCTTCTTCCAATAGAAAAAGGCTGAAGAACATTTGCGCAACATTGAACGCACCGCGGCACAAAAACAAATGTCAGCAGCGAAGACAATCACAGAGCAGCCTGCAGCAGACTTTTCAAATCAAATAACCGACGAAGGCACGGAAAAAAGAAACCCTGTTAGTGTTCCTTGATCGTTATTATATAAAAGATGCAGAAACGAAGGAGGGAGAAACAGCGAAGTCCTCTCGCTGCAGCCTGCGTGATTAGCAGAACTGAAGGAGGTGAATTAGATCCAAAGATATGACGGATGTGATGAAGCTAATATTTCCTCCGGCTCATCCACGTGTTTCTTTGAATAATACCTTTTTGTTGTTCGGATGGCAGGAAATGAATCTGCACACGTTTTGTTTCACATCTATTCTGATTGGTCGGGTTCAAAAATGTCCCTAAAATCACGAACGAGGCCGCGCGTTCACCAAAGTGTTTTTGTTTTCGGCTGAAAACGCCCAGCCGGGAGGCGCTTGTGAGCGAATTGGAGGGGAAGCATTTTTCTCTCTCGCTTCGGTTGCTATGATACCAAATATCTGCGGAATAAATAAATAAGTCAATAAATTCGTAAATGCAACAACCGTTCTTCTTTAGTTCCCGTTTTTAAACAGCGTCTGGTCGGAGTGCGTTTACTCCCGACAGAAGGGGGCGGTAGTGCGCCTGAAAGCTGTTTGCCAGACGCCATTAAACAACAAAAAGGAAAAAGAGGAGAACACGTCGCTCCCGGTCTCCAGAGGTTTGCGGGTAACAAACAAAAAAGATAAGGCGCAGAGCAAACTGGGTATCAGCATTGAACCCTCGATGTTCCTGTGAGTGAATTACGGAGCTTTGAGCGACATACGTGTTGAAACGAGCGGAGCTCTTGACGTCACGCCGCCCTGTTTAAGCTCGTTACATGAAAACATGTCACGAACAGCTCCACCTTTCGCTCCCGTAGTGTTCTTCGGCTCGTAACCGTCCGAGAACAAGACGACGAAGACCATCGATTGAAATCCTGCCACCTTCAATCGCCTCGGCCATTACTCAAACCTCAGATAAGGATCGTCGGTCGGGATGAGCTCGGATAAAAATGGAGTACGCCATTATTCAACAGTGTGAATAATTGAAGAGAGCTCGGGAGCAGTCAATTTCCGGAAGAGAGGACTCCAGCGACCGTCCTTATCGGCGGCGGGAGCAGGTCGCCGCCGCCCCCCCCCCCCCCCCCCCCCCCCCGACGGAGGCGAGTCTGCCTCGCCGACGCGCTTGCGCGGGGGGGGGGGGATGAAAGAGGACGGGTGGGGCGTCCATCATCCGTGCAGAAAGGACAGCAGAGAACCTTTAAGTCAGCGAGATCCATTGTTCAATGAAGGTCAGCGGGGAGGCAGAAATGAAACGGCGGGGCGACGCCGCGGCGAGCGAGATCGGCGCGTGACGGCGGAGGTTTGTGACTCGCCGCCGCGCTCCTCCTCCGTCACCGAAAGCAAGGAGTCCACTTCAACTTGAGCAAGGTCGCGCTCGTCCGAAGTGGCGGCGCACGGGTCTTTGAAAAGTAACGTGGAGGTCGGCGGAGGATGAATCAGAGGCGACTTCACTCACAGCGTGGGGGTGGGGAGGTGGTGGTGGTGGGGGGGCTCGTGAGTTGACGGTAAATGTACACAAACAATAAACCATTTTTTTAATTTATAAAACCACTTCGACACGCTGAGTTTTCCACCGTCGGACTTCGACGTCTTCCTGCCGTGCTTCCAGTCGAGGCTTCTCTCGTCAGGCCGCTCTCGTTCGGGAAATATATTCATTTAACGGTCATAAGCTCAGACGGGGACGACAGGAGGTCGGACGCGCCTTTTATATTTTGGCAGCGGGGTAAATAAAGACGTTTAAGACAAATTGTGAAATATGCGTGTCATTCACATCTGCGTCCGATTAACCAAACATTACAGACACAGAGTATTTTTTTAAAAGAGGCCAAATTTGAACCGATGAAATGTGTTTGATTCGTCTATAAAATGACAAGTCGCGATATCCCAAAGCCGAACGTATCACGACGACAAGTTATATTTTTGTAATAAATTAAAAGTGGTAGGAACTGTCAATTCTGTTTTAATTGACTTGTCAGTAAATGGTCTTGGCGCCATATTTGACATATTTAACTTATAGGAGGTCGAAAAAGATGTAGGAACGTGTGCTCGTCTTGTGACATACAGAGACAACGGGGTGTGATCTGCATGTCCGCCGCATTTCATGCACGTCAGGTAAATGTATTCTGCAGTTCAGGGGGCGCTAGCGAGCCATTTGGCCACGCCCACTTGCAAAGTCTTACAGAGACAGGAGCTAAAAGGAGTTGAAACGGCTTGTTTCAGACAGAGGATCAACAAGTAAGAAGATAGTTTTGAACTCTGGTGAAGCCCCTGAATATACTGTACAACCCCTCCAAAAAATAAAAGGGAACACTTAAACAACACGTCCTAGATCTCAATGAATGAACTATTCCAGTTGAAAATCTTTATTCATTACATAGTGGAATGTGTTGAGAACAAAATAACAGAAGAATGATCAATGGAAATCAAAATCATTATCCATGGAGGTCTGGATTCAGAATCATACTCAAAATAAAAGTGGAAAAATCAGATCACAGGCTGATCCAACTTCTGTGGAAATTCCTGAAGACAAGTCAAAATGAGTCTCAGTAGTGTGTGTGTCCTCCACGTGTCTGTATCACTCCCGACAACGCCTGGGCATGCTCCTGATGAGACGACGGATGTTCTCCTGAAGGATCTCCTCCCAGACCTGGATCAAAGCAGCAGTCGACTCCTGGACAGTCTGCGGTGGACGTGGCGTCGGCGGACGGAGCGAGACGCGATGTCCCAGATGTGCTGGATTGGATTCAGGTCTGGGGAACGGGCGGGCCGGTCCGTAGCATCGATGCCTTCATCGTGCAGGAACTGCTGACACACTCCAGCCACACGAGGCCGAGCATTGTCCTGCATCAGAAGGAACCCAGGGCCCACTGCACCAGCAGATGGTCTTCAACGGGTCTGAGGATCTCATCCCGGGACCTAATGGCAGTCAGGGTACCTCTGGCTAGCACACGGAGGGCTGCGCTGCCCTCCGAAGAAACGCCTCCCCAGACCGTCGCTGACCCGCCGCCGACCCGGTCCCGCTGGAGGATGTTGCAGGCAGCAGAACGTTCTCCACGGCGTCTCCAGACTCCGTCACGTCTGTCACATGCTCAGTGTGAACCTGCTCTCGTCCGTGAAGAGCACAGGGCGCCGACGGAGAAGCTGCCGATCTCGGTGTTCTCCAGCAAAGTCCGATCGCCCCGCACGGTGTTGGGCTGTGAGCACAAACCCCACTTGTGGACGTCGGGTCCTCGTACCGCCCTCACGGAGTCTGTTTCTGACAGTTTGAGCAGAAACATGCACATTAGTGGCCTGCTGGAGGTCATTTTGTAGAGCTCTGGCAGCGCTCCTCCTGTTCCTCCTCGCACAAAGGAGCAGATAGCGGTCCCGCTGCTGGGATGTTGTCCTCCTACGGCCCCCTCCACGTCTCCTGGTGGACCGGCCCGTCTCCCGGTATGTCCTCCGTCCTCTTGACACTGTGCTGACAGACACAGCAAACCTTCTCGCCACAGCGTGTATTGATGTGTCATCCTGGACGAGCTGCACTACCTGAACAACTTCTGTGGGTTGGAGACACCTCATGCTCCCTCTAGTGGTGAGGACACTGGCAAAATGCAAAAGGGACCAAAAATCATCCAGAAAGGACGAGGACAGAGAAACGGTCTGTGGTCACCACCTGCAGAACCGTTCCTTTATAGGGTTGTCTTGATAATTGCCTCATTTCCACCTGTTGTCTGTTCCATTTGTACAACAGCAGGTGAAACTGATCCACAACCAGTGTTGATCCTAACTGGACAGCTTGATCTCCCAGAAGTGTGATTGATTGGAGTTACACTGTGTTGTTTAAGTGTTCCCTTTATTTTTTTGGAGCAGCGTAAAACAAAAAATTAGCACTTTAAGATCGCTAACCTGAGTATTTAACCTTCAGCATGGGAGATGATTTCTTTACTTTTTATCTCTTTGAAAAAAACTCTCTTTTCACTTTTTCTCCAGCGGTTTCTACTCCTACTTTTTACACTCTCTTATTCCAAGATTGCAGCAATAAATTATTCATACTTATGAGGTATGAGTTATTCATACAATATGGAGGTCAGGAAAATGCCTTTAAATGAGTTCATGGGTACAAAAAAAAAAAAAAAAAAAAAAGAAGCTTATGAGCCTCATTTAAATGTCGTTACTCTAAACCCGCACGCTCATCGAACAACAGTGACAATCAGGGAAAAGACATTCACTCGATTATTTCAAGGGTTTCGACAACGAGCCTCAATCAGGCCGACGTCGCTCCCACGACTGCTCGCGAAGCCGCTCGAGGAAACGCTTGAAAGTCGTCTTGACGAACATCGAGCTCAGCTTCCTGTGAAAAAGACCTTTTTTTGGCTCCCGTGAAAGGTGAAGACTCGGTGATTCATAAAGATTTTGAAGGCACATTATCCACCAAAAATGAGAGCCATTCTTCAACGTGACAAGACGAGAGGCCTTTTTCTTTTTTCTTTTTTTTTTTTTCAGGTCCTGTTCCCAACGAATGTTGACAAGAAAGAGCAACGCCCGAGTCTCATAAAGAGAGCACATTCCCGAGCTGTCAACACACCACCGGCTCTGACGCACACACACACACACACACACACACACACACACACACACACACACACACACACAAACAAATCATTATGCTTGCAGGGACGGACGCTCGAGCTCACACAAGCAAAAATCGAATGTATTGTCCCGTCAGAACTTCCATTGTCTGCGCGCACTTTTAAAAAAATTTTTTTATTTATTTAAAAAAAAAAAAAAAGTTATTTTCAAAACGAGTCTGTCATCTGTCCTCCCGAAGAAGATAAAATCGCCGATAAAAAAAAAAAAAAATTAAAACGTAAACCCATTTAATTAAACCACGGCCATAATCAATAACCCTCTTGTGCGAAGACGGCGGATCGCAATCGGGCCACAAATGGGTGGACACGACTCGGCGCAAATCATTTCATTTTTGAACCGGTATTTATTGAGGACAGAAAAAAACAAAAAAAAACAACAACAAAAACAAAACAATCAAAGGCTCTCGAAAGACTTCCCAGAAGCCCCGGGAGCTGGCATCCATTAGATTCGGTAGATTCTGCTCTGTGATACTGGCAATGCCCCGAGACAGAGCGAGAGAGAGAGGGAGGCGGAGATTCCATCTCCAGCCTCGTGACTAATCTCTGACAACGATCTGTTCTTTATAAGGGATTATATAAATGTGCCATCATTAGTCATGTTCCATGAGCCATATGTTGAGCTAACTGACAATAATGGCAACAATCGGACCCAAGTGGAAAAGCTGTGGAAAGTAGCACACCGACCAGAAACACGTGTTTTTTTTGTTTTTTTTTAGGAAATTCAAATCCCCTTTTCCTTAAAACAAAAAAAAACAACAAAAAAAACAACAACAACAACACATCATTTAGTTTTTTTCCACTTCAGTCGGACTTCTGTGTGATTTTCTGAACCCCCCCCCCCCCCACCACCACCACCAAAAAAAAAATAACAGCCTCTTCAACGGTTTCGGGGTCGAGCTCAGGACATCGTGTGCTGCTTTGTGCGCCGTCCGATGAGGCAGAACTGTTTTTTAAGTGTCGGTTAATAATACTGGAAAAAAAATATTCTCCACCGGAGGAGGAGTCTTCAGGAGAAACGGAGGACGGTTAAGAGAGTGCAGCTTATCAGGAATAAATGATGTTATTCTGAAAAAAGACGAATTGAGAGATTTAATTTCAACATTTTTTCCCCTCTGATATACCGATTACATTTTTTTTTTCCCCTAAAAAATAACATCGTCGGCGTTACTTAGCAGAAATTCTGCTGTCTACCGGATCATATTAATCATTGAGGTATGTTACGACCACAAGTCTCCAAAGTTCAGTCAGTATTTTGTGATTGTTGTGATAAAAAAAAATGTGTCATTCTCCTAAAGATTTGCAAAAATTGTGGGAATTAGCAAAGAAATTTCAAATCTGAGGCGAAACAAAGAGCTGAAAATTAAAATTGACACATCAAAGCAACGATTCATCAAAAGACTCACGATCACCTTGAGTTTAAACTTAAATGAGAGATGGATCCCGACAGGAGGATTTACTTTTGTCCACGTGGTGGAAGCTCCTGTAAATCACAGAATCGGATTATTTTCTCAATGTGATTGCAGTTTTCATTTTTAATTAGTCTTGTGTCGATGGTTTGAATCTGACGAGCTTCATATTTACCGACAGCTTCTAGAAATAATTAGTGAGGGTGAGGAGGGGGGGAGGAGCGGGGGGGGGGGGGGGGGGCTCTCAAAGCTCTGAAGTTTTCCTGGGGAAAGTCCACTGGGGTGAATTTCGTGATCAGTAATAAACATCAGAACAAGTTGTTGTTTTTTGTTGTAGATTTTTTGTTGTTGTTGTTTTTCTCCTTGTAGGAAAACAAACATCAACATTGTCTCAGAAAGCGAGATCTGAGTGGCGCGGCAGCAAAGTGACGAAGAAATTTGAATGATGGAGGCAGAAGCTAATCGGAGCAGATGTAACTTCCCCAGAGGAAAATGTCCCCCCCCCCCCCCCCCCCCACCACCTCCACCTCCACCTCCACCCTCCCCATCCCATCATCCCTCACTCACCAATGCAGAGATGAATGTTTCCAAGGCTGCTGGTTGGAGAGCCAGCGATCTGTTTTGATCATCACATTTCTGACAGCACTACTGATTGTAGATCACATAGCATGTTTGCAGCTCCAGTACCTCCCTCCTCCTCCTCCTCCTCCTCCATCTCCTCCTCTTCCTCCCCCTCCTCCACCTCCTCCTCTTCCACCTCCTCCTCCAGCTGCTCCTCCTCCTCCTCTTGATTTGTCATGCTTGCAGATTTTCCTCCATATGCAGCACTTTTTCTGGATGTCATGCATCTCCTGATGAATTGGGAGGGGGGGACCTTTGGCCCCCCCCTCCCGCAGCATCGTCCGAATACAAGCGTAAGCCGCGCGAAGCTGCCGGCGATACGAGCGGCGTGCGAGAATTCACCAGCGACGTCAAAAACACTCTTTTGAAGAAAAAGCATCGTCTTCACGTCGAAAATAAATTGATGCTAATGATCAACATCAGCTGCTTTGTATTTCCTTCAGTGTTTCACTACCTCATAATATAAAGAAACAAAACCAGAAGAAGTCCTGCAGCCAGTGTGCTCACTCTCCCAGGGTTTTTTGGTGTTTTGGGGGGGATTTTTTTGCCCCGGGGCTATAAAAATCAAATCTTGGACCGTATTCTGTTTGTATTATTCCAAGCTCGAGAAACACCACGCCAGGTTTACTCAACCCGAACAATTAGAGGCGACCCGTAGTCACGGCATCGCCGCCGGTTCGGCCCCCCCGAGCTTCGGCACGGGGGGGGCCGGGAACGGAGGGAGTTAAGGAGCGCCGGGACAGTTTGGGGGCTTTCCATCACCTCAGCGAAGTTCAGGGCTCTGAGGATCCATGTGGGACCCATATGGACCGGCCGCCATCAGCCCGAGTGGGTCCGGTCACGGGCAGGTTGTCGGGGGCACAGAAGGCTTTGACGGAGCAGCCTTTTTTTTTTTTTCCGGTTTTAACGGCACCATCGCCGGGAATCGGTCGGGCGAGCGCCCCCCCTCCCTCCCCACTCCCCCCCTCCCCCCTCTTTTTTTTTTTTTTTTTTTTTTTTTTTTCCTGGACCATCTGAGGTATGCGGAGGGACTTCGTGCCGTGTTTTTTTTATTTTGTGGAGCGTTTGATTTAAGACATTGTGTTTCTGTTGTCTTCTTGGAAAATCTTCACCTGATGATAAGCGCCAAAAAGGTTTTTTTTGATTTTGTTATGTTTGAACATTTTTGCTGCATAGAAAATCTGATTTATGCCGCCGTCGTGCTGCCGTGACCGTTTTGTTTCTTTGACGTGGAAAAAAAGAAAATAAAAAAACGCTTTCCACCTCGTAGCCTCGCGGCGCTATAACTCTTAAAAAAAAAAATAAATAAAAAAAAAAAAAGGAGTTCACGAGCGGCAGAAATGGGCTAATTGAGTGGAAACGTGTTGACATTTCACCAACACGTCTCTGCAGTCCAACGGTAGCATGACACGCGTCCAATCAATTATTCAGACGATCTGGGCGCGAGCAAGACGAGCATGCACTCACCGGACACACACACACACACACACACACACACACACACACACACACACACACACACTGCTTGGAAAAACTAATGGTTCATTTAGGGAGCATCTGCTGCATCAGCCTGGCGTGCCGCACAAAAAAAAAAAAACCCTCCTCGTGCATCACCTGGAACTCGGAGAGAGAAAATCTTTCTACTCAGGAAAAGAAAACACTCACTACGATCCGGGAAGCCCTTTTATGTTCACATGCTAATCACGTTAGCTCCACGCTGGTACACGGCCGGGATTACGACAGAAAATATCTCCCTGTTACCGCAAGATGGGAGTGTTGGGGGGGGGGGGGGAAGAGGAGGAGGAGAGAGGAGGGGGGAGGGGGGGTTTAAAGGTACAAAAACCATACAATAAATATAAAAATCCAGAAAAAAAAAAAAAGTCCAGTTTGGTGAAAATGGATTTTAAAAGAGCTCATCAGACCAAAAAAAAAAAAAAAAAAGAAGTTGCACGAGAGTTTTGTTGGCACCGGTCGGTGTTCAGCTCCTCCAGCCAGCGGAGAGATAACGTCGCTGCTGGAAATCCTCCCGACTTCACCGTTTGTATGATACGATGGAAACAAGGCCAACCGGAGATAGAAGAACAAAATCATTTCATTCATGCTGCCACCCCCCCCCCTTCCCCCCCGCCGCTCTTCTCTCGATAACCTGAAAAAAAAGAAAAAGGAAAGTGTCTGATTTCAAAAGCCTGATACGAAGCCTCACATTTCCAACCATCTCTAACCCCCCCCCCCCCCCCCCTCCTCCTCCCCCCTCCTCCCCCTGCCTCCCCACCTCTTTCGCCCGTCCTTGGACAGTCTGATAAGTTCCTCACAAATCCAATTTATCACGACGATGATGCCTTTCCTGCGAGCGGCCTTCCAGCCCATCATTCAAATGAGGACGCGTGCCGGAGAACCGAATCGGGCGAAGTCGGCGGCGAGAGAAAAAAAAACACCAAAAAAAACCCGATCTTTTACGTTTGTGTGTGTGTGTGTGTGTGTGTGCGTGTGTGTGCGTGTGTGTGCGTGTGTGTGCGTGTGCGTGTGTGTGTGTGTGTGTGTGAAGGGATGCTGATGGGAGGGGTCATGTACAGGATACGGCGTGGCAGGTCGGGTGGAGGAAGGGGGCGGCGGGAGGGGGGTGGGGTGAAGGGGTGACGTTCATTACACGCACCGGTGCACACATAACCCCCGGCTCAGACACACAGCCATCACTCACACACACACACACACACACACACACACACACACACACACACACACACACACACACACACACTCCTGCAGGCAGCCCGTCACACGGACCAACACCAATACAATTACCTGCCTTCTCACAGAGCTGCACCTGTACAACAGCATCCACTCCTTCCCCTTTCACGTCTCTTTCTTCTTTCACGTCCCCCTTCTCGTCTCCTCGACTCCTGTTTTTTTTTTGTCTCCGGTTACAGTCATACGACATAAAAAGGTCAACAGAGTCAACGCTACAACCAAAAACTAATCAGTCACGTCGCCTCACTAAAAAGCTCTCCGGAGCGGTTACCTCACTCGGTTAGCTTAGCAGCTCGTAAAAAAAAAATGAAAAAAACCAACTTCTGAGAGCAAGTCGGGGCCTTTAAAACACACACAAATGTCCCTCTTAGGGTTTTTTTTTGTTTTTTTAAAGAGAAAGTGGTGGTCTGGTGGGGTTTTTTTTGGTGTCTGACGCGCATTAAAGTAAAACAAACAAAGCTGGAGAAGTTAATGAAGTCGGATGTGAACCGGTGGGTCTTTATGAGTCGCTTAAGAAACAAAAAGAATTCACACGGGAAATATCCGGACGTGTGAGTTTCCTTACGCCGTGTGAGATTGTTTTCACGTCATCTGTGGTATGATATACAGCTATCATATAAATCCATATAAAAACCACACCAGGGAATGCAAATTGTGTTTTATGTGTCATTCACAAACTTTCCGTTTAAAGAAAATCACTGAATTTGGTCGTTTATTTGATCTTGATTTGAACTATTTTAAAAGCTCCAAAAATAAAAAATAAAATAAAAAAAATCCATTTTGCAGCAGTGTAAAGTCCAGAACATGAAGACTGGCAAATACCTTCACACACACACACACACACACACACACACACACACATACACACACTATTCATTGAATCGGCAATTAACTGTACGTGCACATATTCTACTGCTGCTGTCAGTCACTTTTATATTGTCGATTAAACTCTTATTTAAATGTCATTCACTTGCAATAAAACACAATGCTCTTCATGACCTACAGTTCAGTCACTCCAGGATCGCTGCTTTCTGCACAATACTGTACATTTATATTCAACCCATTTCTGTTCTTACTCTTTTATTCTTTTATATTTGTTTAAAGTATGTAGATTTCATTTTTTAAGATACATTTTAAATTATTATTGCAGGTGAAAGGTAGAATTACAATCTCATTGTACAAGTGTAGCCGCTTTTGTTTTTACTATGCATGTGACAATAAAAACCTCTGATAAAAATAACACAAAAGTTTATGTGAACAAGATCCTAAAAACACAATCGGTACCAAACAAACTGCTATTATTAGTTGTTTTTTTTATTATTATTTGGACTACGATTATTAGATGGACCACGATGCATAATCATGAGCTTAAATGTAGTGTTTCTGCACTTTTCATGATGTTTTTAAGAGCCTCGTCTTCAGTATAAACTACAGCGATAACGAGAGCCTTCTTGCGGCAGACAAAAATAACTTTCAGGTGGACTTCAAAAAATGAATTTGAAGTGAAAACAGTGAAACATCTTTCTTTCGCCCCGCGATCGTTAAGTTAATCCATCCCGCGAAGGCCCGCAGCCGCGGCTGCCGTCTTGAAAACTATCGACCGCCGAAGGTGCGGGCGAATCTTCGTAGCTTTCCATCACCGCGACTCGACTCCATCCCATTACAGCAGATTCAGGTCAGGGAACTTGACAAACGACTGGCCGAGTCTCGGTGACCCCGCGGCCCAATCGTCGCGGGACGTGGGGATGAAATTGCGGGGCAGATAATGTCGCTGGCAGAGTATTCATTAATTACTGCCCTTCTATCAATATCTAATTATACCGGCTGTCTGGCGGGAGCACGAAAGGAAGATGAACCTCATACTGGAAGTCTTTATATCGGCGATACAGCCACCGAAGCCGCCAGGTCGCCGGTCTGAAAGCAGCTGCTGCGCGGCCAGGTCATCGCTGCCCTCACAACGCTGCCAAATTTCATTTTAGCCGTTGAAGAGGCTGTTTTACTCTCGGGATGCAATGCAACCGCAATTAATTTCCATTAACCACCTGGCGGGGAAGATAAAACAGCAGCGGTGGTGGATTGACAAACACAGCTTGAAAATAAACCCTCTCACTCACAGCTCGTATGTCTATATTAATCCAATTAATGTTGGACTCGTTTTCCCCTGATATTTTTAACCACTTGACAACTTTCACCTGAAAAACAAGATTTATTTATTTATTTATTTATTACTTTTAAATGGAGGTTGTTTCTCCATGTGCAGGCTGTTGTCTGTCACAGTTTACTACAACAACAAACAAAAAGAGAAAATTCAGAAACTGGGGCTGAAAGGAGGCCATAGACGAGACGTTATTCCCCGAGGAGGACGCCAAGGAATTTCTTTTTGACTTGCAAGCAACCAAACTCTGTGCATTTTTTCTACGAATTTAAGAAAATCACTTTTTTTCTTTTTTTTACAGTTAAATTGTATTTTCTGGGAATGTTATCTTTAAATAATGCAGTTTGGCACCACATGTGAAATTCATCCTGTCATTTGATTGCACTTTGTTGGAATAAAATATCAAACTGATCTTACCAAGACAAGGACCTCGATGTCCCCATAAAAAAGAACAGTAAAAAAAAACAAAAAACTTTTACTATAAAAATGTAGATATGTATTGCACCATATTGCACAATGCTAATTTGCATCTGTCGTCTCTCAGCATGATATGCATACATACATAACAAATAAAAATGATAATTTAAAGATGATTCATACACCGACATACAACAGCACAGCTTAAAAATAGGTCCATTTAACATATAATGTTGATAATTGACAGATGCTCTGAAAATATCATGGTTTGTTGATCCAAGTGTTTAATTGTAAGGAGTAAGAAAAGTAACATCAGCTGACTGCCAGTGATTTCCACGGACGACATCTCCAAAAAATCTTCAAAAGTTATGATATAGGTTATTTTATTTTTTTTATCAAAAAAAGATGTTTTTTTTGTTACACAACGTCTCAGAAATGAAACTCTACGTCGATAAAACAGCTGAGGAGAAAAGGCAGCGGCAGATGAAAGTTTGGACCTGTAACAAAAAGCCCATTATGGTTTTAATCAGCGTGCAACGGGCAGAGACACAGTGCATTAATCGAGCTACGTAGCGCGGAGCGGGCTAGTTATTTTGGCAGTTAGATCATTGTTCGCATTAATGTGTTTCCCTCAAGAGGACGGTGCAGCTGTCCTTGAGCGAAGCACTTAACTGCTATTGCTTCGGTAAACACTCGGCTGTCGAGCGGTTCAAACGGGGAGATAAAGCTCTGCAGATGGACGAGGACCTGCTGTTTCGTATAGCGGAGGAGAGGGAGAGAGAGAGGGAGAGAGAGAGAGAGAGAGAGAGAGAGAGAGAGAGAGAGAGAAAGAGAGAGAGAGAGAGAGAGAGGAGAGAGAGAGAAAGAGAGAGAGAGAGAGAGGAGGGAGAGAGAGAGGAGAAAGAGAGAGAGAGAGAGAGAGAGAGAGAGAGTCGGGGGTCAAAGGACGCGGCGGCATTTTAATAACGCGCGACTCACCTGAATCCAGACTGTACGAACGAACGAGCAAACAAACTGGGGAAAAAAAAACAACAACCCTCAACTCGTTATCCGCCTCGAGATCCTCCGCCGGCGAAGAAAAGAAGCCCGTAAGCTTCGGTAAACAACAAACATGCCGTTTAACGTCAGAACAAACAAACACCAGACTTCCACAATATGGTGCGAAGTCAAACTGAACTATGTTCAACTCATATTTAAAGATATTTTGATCTCAACTTTATAAAGCGACGCTACCAGCAGGAAGTAAAACACGTCTACAGGACTACAGGGGATGTATACAACACGTATTCACATATATATTTATGATATTAATTAAACTAAATATATATTTTTGGGTCATCGGTAAACGGTTTGACTTCCAGGGCTGAGAATTTTTTTTGATTTAAGTAACTATCAGTGTTAAGACTGTTACACTACAGAGAAACACGAAACAGCAACAATGAGCCTTTTAAAATACAACTTTTAATGAGTACATGAACAAAGCGAACAACAAAAGCAGTAAGAATGAAAAACGTCTTCATAGAGCTGCAGTTACGTCCAGTAACCACTTTCTATTTCATCAGTTCCCCTGCACCCCGTTTCATTTCAGTCACTAATGGTTCTTTTTTTCCCCACCCCGTCACTTACGACGGCGCTAATTTGCCTGTTTCTCACAGGTGAACGTTACTCGAGTTTTATGACAACGGACACTCGTTACGTGACTGTAAAAAAAACAAAAAACCCCGCTGAGTTAAGCTATTAATGGACAAACCTTAACCTCAAAACTGCTGAAAATCAGACCAAAATATCGACTGCTAGTTATTAATAGTCGACTATTTAGTGGCAGCACTGATGTAATGAATACGTAAACATGTTAAGAGTAATTTCAGTTATACAGATAAGGGACTGAAAGTGAGCGTCAGCATGTGATAGCGCTCACTAATGACATAACACTAACATGACCTTCTTGATATTTTTGTTTTAACCAGAAGCTTGAGCCGAGATGAGACGAGTTGTTTTGTTCTTCTGAGATAAGCCCAGAGTCACATAAAGTGGCAAAGACACGTTTTCTGATCATAAAAACATGTTGTTTTTTTTTTTCCAGAATAGCGGTAAGCGCTCGGCGGTGGAGGTGCGCGAGGTGAAATGTGTGGGTGTGCACAGGTCTGTTGAAACATCAACGTAGAGATCGGGGGGGGGGGGGGTTTGTGTTCGATGCCGACAGTCGAGGACAAAGGTCGCACTCTTTGCACAACATCCAACGATCATAAAAGGCAGAAATCCACCGCATCCAAGCAGATTTTGATTGGAACTCCAGCAGCTGGTTTACATCTAGGAAACGTGGAATGAGATTTTGTTTCTGCCAATCACCAGCAAATTGGGAGAAAGCTGGTCGTCCCAGCAGCACCATGAGAATCAGATGTGGTTGCCGCCTCCTTGCTGTCTTACCGTCCTGCATAAGTGCTAAAAAAAAAAAAACCTCAGGCACATGCAGTTCAATTAAGTTCAGTGAAGCCGGGAGCACAGATTCTTTCACAGACGACGTCTGGGAGTGATAATCAATGCTCCCGGCTGTCGGCGGAGTTATTAAACAAGACCAGCAGAATATGTGGAGGGCTTTTTAAGAAAAAAAAAAAAAAAGACTTATTCAAACTATTCTCCTTCCTCAAACATCACATTTTCCAGTGAGGCTCCAACCAAAGAAAAAAGAACAAAAACAAATTCAATTCTTGTGTGCAAGAGATGTCTGCGACCGTTATTATTATTATTATTTTTTTTTTTTACAAACAAACAATGTTTACGTGAGATTCACTACAATAAGACTCAAAATGACTTGTCTGCAGGAAACTGGGTCATTGTGGCAGCAAAGACAGCGAAAGTTAAGGATGCGTTTAAAAGCCACTGTGATGCTGAGAAAAGTTTCATGGTGACGTTATCCGACGAGACTGCACACTGCAAACGTTTACCGAAAATGAAAAACTTGATGAATCGGTATTGGGCCTGTGTCTTTGTTGTGCAGTTATCCGGATACAAACTGGAGGGTTATAAAGATCTCTACGTAAACAAACTCACTTCGTCTGATCTTATTCAATTTAATTCAATTTAAAAAATCTTCCTTTCTAAGATAACACTCACACGAGTCTGGAGGAAAATAAAGCCGTGCAGTGAAATACTAAAAACAATTATCCCTCATCTATAAACGCAGTTAAAACAGGGCCGCAGGTAACGATTAGTCTGATAATCAATTATCCCGCCAATTCGTTTTCTAGACTAACTGAATAATTGTTTGGTCTGTAAAAACTCTGTCGTCATTGCATGGTAACTAAGTTTTCACTTGCAGGCGGCCAAAACAAGCTGAGAACAACAACAAAAAAAAAGCTGGTCTCAAATAGTCAGACTGATTTCCACCGAGCAGTGTCGGGGCACAAAAGCAGGTCTGGCTGGACCCATGAATCCTTCTTCTATAGGGGATCGTTTTTTTTACTTATTTAAACCAATCGCAGTCATATTGGGTGGCGCTAATAGTGTAATACACACACCCTTCCACCAGGGGGAAGCGTGCCTTTGACAAATAAAACAAAGTGGCTCCTTATAAGGAGGTCGGACCGCTGGGAAGACCGAGTTCGAGCCTGGGACGTTTTTTTTCTCCCTGACCATTACCAGCACGAGGTTTTCCCGAGCGCGAACCAAGGTTCGTCTTCGACTTTAACTACGTCGCTTTTCACCGTCGTTGCGCGGCCTCGAGCCTCGAGCCCTCGCAAAACGCCAAACATAACCGAGCAGCCCTCGGGATCACAAAAACAAATAACACTCGCTTCAAATAGTTGGCCAACGGCGGGTTTCTACCGACATCCATCCGGTGACTCAGACTAAAACAAAACTGGCATATTTACACCTTTTTAAGTTGTCACAGTTGATGCAGACCAGCTGTCTATTAACACGAGCGTCAGTTCACGCAGCATCTTTCATCCCTTATCTGGGGGCTCGTCTGTCCCGCCGAACAAATTCAAGCTCTTCTTTTCGCACAGCGTTCGACTCTTTTAGCCACTAAACGCTCCCATTATTCTCACTGTCGAGCCTCCGTCCGTGTCTGTCTGCTGTTTTGGAGCCGAGCAGGTAACATCAAGTGGATTTATTAGAGCTTGTGGGCCTGCTGCGATGCTGAGTGCAGTCACAGCGAACCAAAAAACAGTAAAGTCTCAGGGCAGGCAGAAAAAGCAGCGAAGCTGAAAACTTCAACATCCGGGTCTAGTTCTCCAGTTGTGGATTACGAGCGACTACGAGCGACTCCTCTCCCGTTGTCATTCGATCCATTATGTTGATTTACATCTGCTTAATGGGGTTTTGGCAAAAGTTTGGTTTGGAGGAAGAGTGTGATTCCGGTTCATAAAAACACAAACGTTAATTTGACACCTCGGACAGGTCGCCCAGTCCATCACAGGGACAAACACAGAAAGAGATGCACCACCTACGGCCATTTTAATTTAACATGCATGTCTTTTTATGGTGGGATGAAGCTGGAGGAAAAACCCAAGCAGGCACAGAGGAGGACGTGAAAACTCCCCAGCGGAGGTTCGAACCCAGAACCTTCTTGTTTGTGAAGCGGCCGAAAGGGAAAAAATACTCAAGCTGACAGCTTTATAAAGCCGGTTTTCACTGATCAACAGTCACAAACCCAGATATTTCCCCGACAGACAGGAGTCATCATTAGCAATTAGCCGGGTTGAAGTAAAACATAACGTGTTGAAGCATTTGAGCAAAACAAAAAGCTGTCTTCTTTCATGTGGTTTTGAAAAAAACTAGTTGGGGGCGACAAATGCTCCCATTTCAGAAGCTTTAACCAGCAGATGTTTCACACATTAACAAAAAAAACGTCCAGTTGATTTTTCTAATTATTCTCCTAATGTACTTAGCCGGCATGTTTTTTTTTTTTTTTCGGGTCTGTTCCATACCGCTTACAAATCCAGCTCAAACCGAATCCATGCCTGCAGACGATTAGCCGACCTCTCAGCTGAGAGTGCTCTGTAAATAATATAAACTCTTTTAAGGGTTTAAAAATGGCGGCGCTGATGCCGAGCGAGAGGGACGGAGGGAATCTGTGATGTTTTAATTCTACTAAAATCCTCCACATTCACACTAACCGGTAATCTACAGATTTTTTTTTTTTTTTTCTGTCCAAGGATCAAAAATGACAAAAATGTGAAGCAGGACAAATTGAGAGCTGCGGCTGCAGGCGACTGAGCAGAGGATTAAGGTTCATTGTATTCCACTCGCTGCTGTGTTGAGGGAGAAAAAAAAAACAAAAACAAAAAAAAAATGTTGAGAAATGAGAAGCAAGAAGAGCGGCGTTTCCTCGTCGGCGGGATTATCTCGGCCCGGCCGTGTTGTATGAAGCACTCAGACTTCCTCGTGCTCCTGCAGACACTTGACCTTCGGAGGGGGGGTGGGGGTGGGACACTTGACATCTTCGAAATCCACGTCTTTGACGAGCTCCATCTCATGCAGTTTGTTTTATGGATTGTGGCTCCGGTGAGGATTGTCGTGTGAAAAATCGCCGAAAGACCACGGCAGGGAGGAAACACCGGGACGGGGTGATGACATCGTTATGTCCGTCAGCGCTCAGTGAGTGATAACGCCATCGACCCGAACCGACGGGATCCGTCGCTTTTTCGCTTCCAGGGCTTCAAATAATGCCGATTTGCGCTGCACAAGGTGACTTTTGGCGTATCTGTATAAAAGCAGGCGCATCTTCCCGGGACTGAAAACTGAGGCTGAACGCGGGAAGTGCTTTAAACTGCAATACCACCGAGGGCCACCAGGGGGTCGGCTCCAAAAAAAGCCTCCGGCTCCATAGACTCCCATTCAACTACTCTTGTGAAATTTCTCTACTTTTTTGTAGTTTTTCTGGAAGTCCATTTGAAAATAATCCCGTCATTAATTCAAAAATAAACCTTCAAAAAAATTGTTTTTTTGTGTCTGTGTGATTGACAGGTTTGGGGAGCAGTCAGGTTTCTGGTGTCGGCGGGCGGGGTACAGTGTCCTCGGTTTCACAACGTAACGACACAAAACGTTGGAATAAACTGACAATCTTTCATTCCTAATGCTAATTATTGTTCCACATTGAATGCACTGGACAACAGCTGAGAGGACAAACTTCATAAAAAAAAAAAGAGGTTAAATGATAAATCTGTATTCGCCCTTTCATAATAAAAGCCTTCGACGATAAAAATTAAAAGCGTTAACTACTTAATTGTCCTTTGTGTGTGAGTTTGGTATCAATCTAATCGCATCCAGCACTTTACAACAGTTCAGAGTGTGCAAGTACTAGTTATTAACAGACTTCTGGGATTATTTATTTCCTGTCACATTCATTGTCACTCATTACGTCACCTTTCCACATCGCTTCAACCCCATTAACAGTTACAGTCTTCCGCGGCGGCGGCTTTTTTTTTAATGCGACCATTTATTTCCGTCGCTGGAGAAATGTTTGGGTCCCGTCTGTGGACGTCCTCTGAATGTAAAGCTGCTCCGGAGACCCCCGGACGTGTCTCCGGGTCTCTCGATGCCCCGAGTCACCGGGCCCCAAGGACGAACCGGCACAAGAGACACATAAAGCCCTGAGCATTAATTATTCAGGAAGGGAGATGGATGTCGAGGGGGGGGGGGGGGATAAATGTGTTTTACAATTCCACTCTTGCTTCTCGCTGCAATTGAAGCCGGAGGGAGAGAAGGAAACGAGGAGGCGCGGTGGTCCATTATTGTGCACTTTATCTCCTCAAAATGAACAAACCTCCTTGAAACTAAATGCAGTTCGGTGAATTAAAGCGGAGGCAGACGGCCGCGGGAACATTTCGTTGTTTTTTCTGGGGTCAGGTGTACTTTCCACCGCGTGGTCAGACTATTATATTGAGACCAAAAAAAAAAGAAAACAAGCAATATAATTGGAAGCGCAATATTACATTGCAGCCTGTTTGTTTTTTTTACGGCTGCCGGACTCAATACTGGACCAATTGTTTGTTTTTTTTAAATTGTTGTTCCCATTGGTCAATTAGACCTAACATGACGGGAAAATAGGGTCCAGGGTTGAAATAATTATCCTTTCAATTGTGCCGAGTCCTTTAATTTGAATACACTACTACACCCTACAGTTGCTTTACATGATAATCCAGTGTTTGACTGTTAGTTATGAGTACCACACTTTCAACACTTTAGAGGCACCAACCGAAGCAGCAGATTTCTGGAGGGGAAATATTCTTAGTTAAACAATGAGTTGGATTTGGGGAGTTTATTTTCTCAGTTAGACTCTTTGGTGGAGTAATATTTTTGGCGAGTGTTGAGGAAGCACGATTCAAACACGACTCCCGGTGTTTTACTGCTGCAGCTTTGTTGCCGTATTAGCATTTCCCAGCATGCCTTAGTTATTTATTCGTAACCTTTGAGACTTACGCAACCAAATTAAAATCAAAATGATTGGGCAGAAATTATATTTATATATTTGTTTATATATTTGTATATATTATACTGTTAAATATAAATGTGATGAATATTCTGTTATCTTGTCGTCAGTCTCACCTAAAACCTTTTCTGGTGTGATGAAATTTGAGCACTATGAATGTCTAATAATACACAATTCTTTAGGTGTTGACTGTTAACATTGTGAAAGAGTTTCACATAAAAGTGGTAAAAGATCAACTTGTAGAAAAAGAGTAACTTTCACTGCTTGAGAGTGAATTCAACGGTCAACTCACAGAGAGTTTATTTCAAACTTCTTTGGGTACCAAACTTCAACAGCGTACCTACATCCAAGCATTTGCCAACTTTTGTGTTACATTTACACGAGTAGATCTCATCAGCATCAACGAGCCGCAGCATTTCGCACACAGAGCCTCTTTTATTTTTTTACTTTTAAATCCGACACCTACATTTTAACACGTACCTGTAATAGCATGCGAGGCGTTTAGGGAACATCTGTTAATTGCAGCTACAGAAAACAACCCCGGTTCACACTCCCCTCCCTCTCTCCCCTCTAAAGTGCATGCAAACTAAAAGATTTGTACAGTGATCGATTTTTTTGTTGTTGTTGTTGCTGTTGTTAAAATACTTTTTTTTTATTAGAATTGGTATCGAGGAGAATAACAAGCATCATTCACGGCATTGAATTCAAGGTTTGGCTGCCGATGCTTAAAAAAAATGTCTGACTGGCATTCAGTGGATGAATGAAGAGGTTCACTGACCCCCAAAATCTGAAAACAACAGTCTTCTTGCCTCCTTCAAATATTTTAGAGGACCCCCCCACCCCCTGACAACAGTGATGTGGAAATTACAGAAGTGTCTGAATATGTATGCAAGCATGTGCATGCCCCTGAGTGTCGGAGATGTGTGTGTGTGTGTGTGTGTGTGTGTGTGCGTGTGTGTGCGTGTGTGTGCGTGTGTGTGTGTGTGTGTGTGTGTGTGTGTGTGCGTGTGTGTGCGTGTGTGTGCGTGTGTGTGCGTGTGTGTGCGTGTGCGCGGGCACAGTTGAAGATCTCGGCGGTCGCTGCACGCTCTGTCACAAACGCTCCACCTAAACGCCGCTACGACTTATCTCCCCCCTCTTCCTCCCTCCCTCCCTCCTCCCCACCAGAAGATTACAAAGCGTCGCAAATAAACGCAGAGCAGCGTAACTGACAACAGTCACATCATTGTAAGCACGACTGGCGATAAGGCTGCTCGGCGTGCACCGCGGGGTACGTGGCTTTTTTTTTTTTTTTTTTTTTTGTGCAACACACAGCGAATATGAGAATCTTTTGCTGTATGAAGTTGCTGTGATGCGACGGTTGCCGCTCCTCTTCACAACTAGCTCGCCAACAGCTTCTTCGCCCAAACAGAAGACGAAGAGCGTCCCCCCCCGCCCCACCGACCTCCTCCTTACTTAAAAAAACCAAAAACCAAAGTACAAACAGGTTTGTCCGCCAGCTGCTGCTCTTCTCTACAAGACAACACAATTAACCCCGAGGTCTCTCCCTGTTCACTTCACCGCCCTCACCTCATCACTTTACTCCCAAAACACGGAGGAAGCTTCTTATATAACCTTTTTATTTTATGTTTTTTTTTGTAGTTGTTGATTTGAATTCATCTTGCAGGTTAAATGTTCCTTCATCTGACAGATGAAACGGTTTAACTAGAAGCTGAGCTGTGGTTACGATCTCATCTTCTTCTTCGTTCTGTAAATGACTCGCCGTCGTTGTAAACGAGGAGTCACCCTCGATGATTTCTCGAGTATAAATGAAGGTTGACTGAATGAATGACTGCGCCTCCGGCCGCGAGTACGAAGGACGCCCTCACTGAAAGGCGTTTCCAAAGTTAGACTCCCTCAGCAGGGAGAGAATTCACAGAGGACTTTACGTGAGGTTAAATCGAGCACACGGTCGTGTGCTCGGGTGACGATTTGCATTTTCGCACAGCCGAAGGGCGCCTTTTTTTTTTTTTTTTTTTTAAATGCTTAAGATTTTATTTTTTTTTGCCTCTCTTCGTCCTGAGCACTTTCGAGTCGGCTTTCTGCGAGACGCTCTCCGAACCGGGTGATGCACGAGAGGCCTTTTCGCCCGAGATTTAACGAAGTAATGCTTTTTGTCTGCCGAGTTACCGTACCGCTGCCGCTGCCGTTGGAGAGAGGCAAAAATAACAAGCCCAGCTTCTCCAGAGTCCAACGATGGGAACCTGTGAGCGCGAAAAAGCTGGAGAGCAACGTGCGCGCTCAGCAGAAACCTCGGCTGTGTTTGGATTAAGGTCCATAAAAACCTCACAGCCTCCCAGAGCGAAAGTTAACAAGGAGGCTTGTTTCTTGTGCTGATGGTTTTTCTACCAATTATATCAGATCATATGCCCTTGAACGCCATCGCACCCCCCCCCCCCCCCCCTAGAAAAAACTAGGCAACTAAAACTTGGCAGTTGCCATGGCGTCCAAGTTAACTCCATGGAAACGTTAGATTGTGATTTTCTTTTTTACTTTTATTGAGCCAATGAACCTGCCATAAAAACATTTTTTTTTTAAAAGCCTGCTCCATATGTGCACACAGTGTACAAGAAAGGACCTAATTTTGATGTCGCAGTTTTAAACCCATGGGGGGGAAGAAGTCAGCAATTTCTCTGCTTTCCTTTTAGTTGGCAAAGTGGGAGAAACACAGCTGGAGTAGCAGCAGCAGCAGCAGGGTGGTGGTGGTGGTGGTGGTGGGGGGGGGGGGGGGGTTGAGGGTGGGAGGGTGGAGGGGGGGGGGGGTTTGCTCCCCTCAGCATTTCGAATCTCAGAAGACCTTATTGGGATTGTGCACAACTGTGAAAGAAATGTTCTCTATTTTGATTTGAGATGGATTTTTTTTTTTTTTTTTTTTTTTCTGTCTCCACAGGTAAAATCTGCTGATCGCTTATTTTCTTGCAATCCAGACAAAACTAGTGGGAGTTGCAGGTTCGAGCAGAAAGAGGCGGCGGGGAGGGGAGGGGAGGAGTAAAAAAGCGCAGACAGCCGTGAGCTTTTGCTGAAAACGGTGGCAGAGCAGAAGCTGAGTGCCTTTTTTTTTTTTTTTTTTCTGGGAACAGCTCATCAAAGCTGTATTTACAGAAGGCTCGGAAATGAAGTACTAATTTACAGCATTGTCCTCCCCCCTCTTCCTTCTTTCTGTTGTGTTAATGCTCACACACACACACACACACACATGCGCACTAGTGCTGTCACCTGCAGGGCGAACGCGGCACTGCAAGCCCTCCCACTCCACTTGTGTCCCCCCCCCCCCTCCGATTTGTTTTCCCTTTTAGCCGGAAAAAGTCAACATCATTAAAAATGGATGGGGCGTGGTGGTGGTGGGGGGGAGGCAGGGGGGACACACAAGTAAATAGAGCAAACAGCTTCTCCGCTGTCGTGAATTATGTTTGTACGGGTTTTTCTCTCCGCAAATAACATCCAGTGTGGGTTTGTTAATGACGACTCAGCACAAAAAAAAAAAAAATTCGAGCTGCCCCTGCTGGGTTTTATTTTTGTGTTGGTTTTTTTTTCTCCAGAAAACAAATTAACCGCAAAGAGAAACAGGGAAGTACGGCTTTCAAGTTTTCAGACGTTAATCAAGGCAATTAGGACGCATGTAGGGAAAACAAATACTCTGCCTGATCAGAATGAGTCAGTGTCATGTGAAGGACCCGCGGTACAGGACAGAAGTTTGTTTAAACATCTGTAACCGGCTGGCGTCGACAGCCGCCGCTCCTCCTGCTGCCGCCGCTGATGAAACACATCTCGAATCCCGACACAGAGACAGTTTACTTGACAGTGAATGTAAAAAAACAACAACAAAAAAACACTAAATGTTTTAGTATGCAGATGACATCGCCATAACGTGATAAGAAGAAGAGGAAGAAGAAGAAGAAGATATGTCAGGCGGAGAGAGACGCGATTGCACCTGATTGTATCAGTATTGTTTTGTAAGTTTCTACTCCAGACTTTCTTTTTTTTTATTTATTTTTTTTTTTATAAACACTTTCCACTTTTGAAAACAAAAGTTACAGCCCCGTTCTTCGGCTCGGTTCTAAAACGAGATTCGCGATTACGACTTATCATCCGCTTCAAAACCTCGGACTCCAATTAAACGATGTTTTGATGATGAAATAATGATTTCTTTTTGAAATGTTGACTGATGAATTTTAGATAGCAGAAATGAAAACCTTTCACTCTTTTCCCAAACACAATTTATTCCGCGATCTGCTGTTTCATAACACCGATAAGCCGAGTAATTAACATGTAAAGCAAAGCCAAGGCCTTTTCTTTTTCTTTTTTTTTTTTTGCAGGATATTTTTTTCATTCATCAACTGATATAATTATGTTTGAGTTCAAAAGGGGATTATGATCATGTTGTTGGACTTCAAAGGCTGACGTCAATCTGTCCTCGGTGGGGGGGGGGGGGGGGGGGGGAACTGATGTGGGAGCCCACCAGCTTTCAGCGATGAATAAACAAACATTTTCCACGTTTTCTCCTGCCAAACATCTTGCTTGGCAACAAAAATAACATCGTTTTCAAAGATGCTGAAGCAGCTTCTGCTCACCTACTGGGGCCAGAGCGAAGAGTCCAAGACCGCGGGGGACCGAAGCGCCAGCACCGAAATCTGAAATTAGTCACAGCTTCTCCAAACATTAAAATAAAAAATAAATAAAAAAAAAAAATCCTCATTAAAAACCCATCATTTTTTGAGGCAGCAAATATGTCGTTATAATCCAAATATTTGATAAGGGGCCGTATGCTCTGTGAAAACCGCTCCTTTTTATTTATTTATTTTTAGACGTCAGATCAATTGAAGCTGTGTCCAGCCATTTCTACAACAATCAAACATCCACACCCACTTTTACACATAATTCGAAAACACAGAAGGAAACAAGATGGAGATAAAAACAGGTTTTTGGTTCCTATCATCTTAGAGATGGGTACCGAGCTTCAGAACGATCTACTATCAAAAAAAAATAAAAATAAGCATCATCATTTGGTACTTAATTTCGATGCCATGTCTACATCCACACTAAGATGTTTACAACACATAACACAGGAGTAGATCTCCTCGTAAGCTCTTTTCGGGCAGCCCGCCCAGGCAGATAAAAAAAAATCACCCAGGTAAATCTGACCCCCTTATTTCACTCTTTACAAACATATTTTTTGGCCACATATCTGTCGGACCTTCGTGCGCTGGAGTAACTTTTGGTGGGTTCTCTGTGCTTGACTTTGCAGTGAGGCGTTTAAGGAACATCTGTAAACTGCAGCACTTACCGATAGCCTGCGTGTGAGGCATTTTGGGAAACGTTTGCAAATTGCAGTGTCGAGCAATAACTTGCATTGGAGGAGACAACAGGAAACAACCTGGGTTTACACTCTCCCCCTCTAAACTGCATGAAAATTAAAGAATTGTATTATAATGTTTGATGTAATTAGATTTTTTTTTTTTTTTTACAAAATCTGCACCTAAAATAGAATCATTCAAGGATTATATATTAAAGTCAAGGTAACGGTAACCAGTGACCAAACGTTTTTGAACAATAGTTCATTTTTACCTGTATGTATGAAACTCACCTCAAGAGCTGAAACTACCACTGCTGCAACTGTAGTTCGAAAAAAAAAAAACACGACTCCAACATCACCCCGCTGAGCCACAAATACCAGTCAGCGATTGGTCCAATGATATTTCCAGACTATAATCACAGAAAAAAATAAATAAATAAAAAAATCCGAAGCTGCGAGTGATTTTCAGCTCACATTTCAGGAATGAGTTGCTGAGAACAATTTATGTTTTCATTTTTATTCCCCGAGGGACGACTTTATTATGTTCTGCATCCCAGCTTGTTTAGTTTTTAGTCTCCACTGCTGTCCAGAGGTCAGAAACTATAAACACACACAAACAAACAAACAAAAAATACTGCAAAACAAACATAAAGTATAACATCACGACAGTAAATGTTTTCCTATCTGTAGGAAGTGTGTACCCCCCCCCCCTTACATGCTCTGCAGTGTGTGTTGCTTAGGACGGCACGACGATGAACAGCATGGGGGTTAGGGGGGTTGTTTGCAAACAAACCATTAATCTCTTCCTGCCGTGCTCAAAAACAACCCACATCGAGAACCTTTTCTTTTTCTTTTTTATTCCTAAATACTTTCTCCTGCGTATTTAGACCAACAACACGACCGCAAAGCAACACGACCGCAAAACAACAACACGACTGCAAAGCAACACGACCACAAAACAACACGACCGCAAAACAACAACACGACCGCAAAACAACACGACCGCAAAGCAACACGACCGCAAAGCAACACGACCGCAAAGCAACACGACCGCAAAACAACAACACGACTGCAAAGCAACACGACTGCAAAACAACACGACCGCAAAACAACAACACGACTGCAAAGCAACACGACCGCAAAACAACACGACCGCAAAACAACACGACCGCAAAACAACAACACGACTGCAAAGCAACACGACCGCAAAACAACACGACTGCAAAGCAACAACACGACCGCAAAACAACAACACGACCGCAAAACAACAACACAACCGCAGCGCCTTTGCTTTTAAACTGGAACTGCAAACAAAGCAGTTTATGAATATTTCACCGCGGAGAGAGAGAGAGAGAGAAAGAGAGAGAGAGAGAGAGAGAGAGAGGAAGTCTGGAGTCGGTTGTCTGGCTGGTTTAAAAAAGTGTGTGTGTGTGTGTGTGTGTGTGTGCATGCGCGCGCAGTATGAATAAATAACTAGAAATAGCAGCAGCACTTTGTCTCGCTCACCCTCGATTATGGTCATTTTCTTTGCTGGCCCTGTAAAAGAGCACCTGCGCTGCCAAAAGCATATATGGAAGAGAAAATAATAATCAATAAATTAAGGTGGGGGAGGGGGAGGGAGGAAGGAGAGGGGATGGGGATGGAGGGGGGGGGGTTCTCTGAGTCACGGAGTAGAAATCAGGTCTGTTACATATCAAGGCGCCCGATGGGAAACTGACCGACACACACATGATGAGCAATCAGATGTGATTGTGTCGGTAATTGGAAAAGTTTTTTTATTTTTTTTTTTTTTGATGCGGCCAGGCGGGCCCTCCGGCGCACAACCTAGTTGATTGCGTTTGAATAGCAGCTGATTGATTGTGCCCCCCCCCCCTCCACCACCACCACCACCACTACCCCCAACGGCTGCAGCCAAGCTGTGCACACCGCCAGTCCCGTAAAAAAATGGTTTCCCAGAAAATAAAGACTCTCTAGGCCGTTAAGACGCAGCGCTGAAATGACTCCAATGAAGAGTCAGTGTCGAAAATGCATTTTTCAAGAGGAGGGGGAGAGAGGGGAGGGGGTGGTTATAATAAAAAATGAAGCAAGCCAGGGTTAAGACGAGGCACCACGCTGCGTCAGCAATCACAGAGCCTCCAAACCTCACCGAGCGTTGCTCAACTTTTTGTCAACAGCTGCTCATTAGGGGAGATATTTATTTTTCTGTCTATAAAAAGGAACTTTTTCTTGTCATTTTCTCGGTTCGACATCCAGTTGCTCATTCGGCGTCCCGAAACGTGAGGAACCGCTCTCTGATAATCTCACTGCAACGACACTTCCAGCTTCAGAGACGCCGTTAAAAGATTTCAGGAAAACGTCTGAAAGAAATACCAGTAAATACCAGTTTGCGTGCATGTATAGATATATAGCCTGTAAATAGATGTGAATGTATTGACGGGTTCACTGTTTTAAGGTTTTCGCCCATAATTTTATCGTTTTACTCCCACAAATAAATACAAAAAAATGGAGCTTTTATATTACAGGAAATTCCAACACACATTTGCAGCGATGTCTCGTGAGTTTTTCTAAAAAGCAGCGAATTCAAGCAAATTGGCTCGAAACGCATTAAAAAATATTTGTGGCTCGGACTTAAAAAAAAAAAAAACAACGAATGAGCCGCTTGATTCGTAAAATGCTGCAAAACGTCAAGTTTAAGTTGCCAGTAAGGAACAAAGTGATGCAGATGAGCGGATAAAGAGACGACAAATTACAGCACAGTATGAAGTTCAGAAAGAAAATCCTGATACCAAGATAAGAAAAAAGAACTGAAACTCGGCACACAAAATGAGATTAAAACTGAATTCGTACATAAACTGAGGAACCGATATCTCGCACTCATTTCACAGTTTGGAGAGAAGTTTGATTGTTTCGTTTCTTTGACCAAGTTATAAAGTGGAAATAAATGGAGTACATTGAAAAAAAGAGTGAAGAGGGAGGCGTGAGGAAGGCAGACTGAAGGACTGATGACCAACTTTGAAAGACAAGAGACAGAACTATGAATAGAGTTCAGAGCAATGAAATGCAATCTGAGGTAAGAACAGGACAAGTACGACCAGGAAGTCAACCCACATAAATCCCCCTTTTTTTTATGAGAAGCATTCATTCCCTCCCAGTTTGAACAAAATTAATTTCAGCCACTGCCAACTGGCTTGAATTCCACCTTCACAGTTTGAGACGACAAACCTACTCGTAAATCAGTTTCCTCTCCTCCTCCTCCTCCTCCTCTTCCTCCTCCTCCTCCCTCCCCCTTCGTTGTTTTTTTTTTGGGTCCATTTCAGTGAAGACATTTTTTTACGATTTCAAAATCAACATTCAGTTTGGTGCCGACAGGAAAGGAAACAAACAATCACAGCTGCATGTGAGAGTGCAACAAAAATTGTCTTGTTGTTCGACCCAGATAATAATGTGTCCGTGGGCACCGACTGTGTGTGGATGTCAACGCTGCCAGAGCGTGTCAACAGAAATACAAATACAAATGTATAAGAAACTGCCACAGAGGACTCTTATGTAGCTGCTAGAGATTTCTTTTAAAAATTAAAATAGAACTTAAAAAAAATACTCTACGTGATAATAAATGAAATTTCGGTATATTTAAATGGAAAATGACTTCTCTGTCATCATTACTTGCCTTGAACCAAATCACAGCCTTTCACACGTTCGAGTATCAAATGAAACATGTGAACATTTTTATGATTTCCCTAAAAGAGCATTTTAAAATAAATGTACGACCCCCTGGATGCTTCTAACCGCTGTCCTTACTTGAGTTTGTATAATTCTTGAAAGGGTCAGCGACTTAAACACACAAATCTTATGTACTCTGAATCTGAGTTGCATGCTTTAAGAATAAAAAATATGCATATAAATCACTTTAAACTGGTGCTGGGAAACGATTTCCAGCTAAGACATCAATATTAAACAAAGTATTAAAATGGTCTCGAGACGGGCGATAAAGCTTTAAAATTCAGGTTAATCTTGCAACAACTATGTTTTTGACGGTATGACAAAATCCTGAAAAATATTTTATTAATCATTTTTAGGAGCATAAAACTGCAACGAAATATGTGTCATAATTTTATGCCAACGTAAACTTAAATTTACCTTCAAATATTCAGCAAAAACGAAACAAAATTGTCTTTCCGTTGTTTAGATTGTAAACAACAACAGTAGCTCAGTCAGATCCCCAAACAGCAGCTTGTGATTTGCAAAGTAACGTTTGTTTACACGAGTACTGATGTCATATTGTTCGGCAGTGTAAAGGTATGACGTAAGGTATGACGTAAGGTATGACGTAAGAATGTCAACAGGTGGAATATTGCCACTGCGTCGCGCGCTACCTGGCTAGCCTCTTTGCTAATCGATTCTTACTGAGCAAACTTGTTCATGTAAAATGTTTAGCGGCTGTTTGGCAAAACTATTATACCAACCGAATAGCTTCATAAGATCTGGAGGAATGAAGATTTTTTTTGTTTTTGTTTTTGTTTTTGTACTCACTCGGAGTCTCTTTTTTGTTTTCTTCTCTGTGGGAAAAGTCGTTTCCACCTGGAAGCAGGTCGGTGGTGTTTGCAGGCACGTTGCGGTTTTTCTGCAAGTCTTTAAGGCCGCACCTTGTAGTTCCTGTTTTATTTTGAAATGATCACATGTTTTTGTCGTTTGTGTTTCTTTACTTCCTGGCCTCGTGCAGCGCAGCCTTCAGAGCTCTGTCGTAAGCCACACTGACTTTATATAGCCTGCACATCTCATAACTAAAAATGGCCCCTTGATGGAGAACACCAAAATTGTGGTTTCAATCCTGAGTAGAACACACTGAACTCCTGGAATCGAATGAGTACTCCAGTAAGACTACCCTTCACCATATCAACCACGAAGAGAGTCGAACACTCAGACTTCTGATCGGAAGTCAAACGCCTTGTTCGTTAGGCCACGTGGTCACATGCTTTATGGGCATGTTGTGACCAAGACCTCGACAAATAATCAGCAGTGTAGTCATCAAATACATTGAAAATATCAATCAAGATTGTTGAGAAAAAACTGGTGTCTACTTTGGATAGTAGATATACGTGTTTTCAAGGGGGTCTGCAGTGATATTAAATATCTTCCTGTAATATGTAGTGTATGCAAAACTTTTTCAATTTCTCCAAATGTTTCAACTTCACTAAAAGTTGAATCACCATCAACAGGCCGAGGTGGAATTTGAACCATTAATAGCAACCTTGGTGAAGTAGAATATTTTACCTGTTGAGTTAACCAGACTGTCGGCTAAGTCACTGGAAGCTCTGAGTGAACTCCGTGAAACCCTTTCTCCTGTTGCGCCTCATTCTCCACCGTCGAAGATAGTCCAGTGGTCTACAACGCCGACGCCCTGCTGGAAGCTACCTCATGAAGACACGGGTTCGAGCCCCGCCGAGGTAACACACAAGGTTCACGGTTTACCCGCCGAGGTATCACACAAGGTTCACGGTTTACCCGCCGAGGTAACACTCACGGTTTACCCGCCGAGGTAACACACAAGGTTCATGGTTTACCCGCCGAGGTATCACACAAGGTTCATGGTTTACCCGCCGAGGTATCACACAAGGTTCAAGGTTCACGGAGGGCGAGACCTCCTAAGGCGAATCCCTGTAAGGGTAAGCCACATGGTTTTGGGTTTGTACGTGCAGTCATACTAATACCAAACCAAAGGTCAACAACAATACAAAACAAAAAGAAGTCCAAGAGACTTTTTTTTTCCATTGTGCACTGGTTAGAGCAGTTGTCTCAGTGAGAAGTAACTTGAGACATGCATGTAAGTTCAGAAAAAAGTCATACTCCGAAAAGTGATTTAAAAAAAGTCATCTAAAATATTCAAAGTATGTTGTCCAAAATATGATTAAAAAAATTATTAGGATAACTCTCTGACCATCTGAGCTAACCGGCCTTCTTATTTAAAGTTTCTACAACATTTTTATGGCAGAAGTAGCCTGTATCTGAAACCTAAAATTGACACATTGGGGAGGGTTTAATCAAAGGAAGTTCCAGTTCATTTTCAGCACAGTGTGAGATGTACTCATACCTTCACCTTGTATTTGGACCAGCAAAGCATCAAGTGCTCCTTCCATTCTTATCCTGCAATAAATCCTATTGTACATCAACCACGAAGGGATTTGAACCCTCAATCTTCTGATCCGAAGTCAGACGCCTTATCCATTAGGCCACGTGGTCATATGCTGTTGTGACATGTTGTGACCAAAGCCCGTACAAATAATCAGCAGGTGACGTCATCAAATAAATTAAAAAATATCAATCAAGATTGTTGAGAAAAAACTAGTTTGGTTTGTTGGAATTTGGCCAGTATGGGGACTGAACCCATGACCTTGGCATTATTAGCACCACGCTCTGACCATCTGAGCTAACCGGCCTTCATATCTAATGTTTCTACAACATTTTAATGAAAGATGTGTCTGAAATCTAAAATTGGCACATCAGGGAGGACTTAATTAAAGGAATTTCCAATATATTTTCAGCCCACAGTATGGGATGTACTCACACCCTCACCTTACCTGCCCTTCTGAGCTAACTGGCCTTTATTTGGACATTTTTATTCCAGAAGTAGCTTGTGCAAGGTACCTAAAATAGGGTTTACACAAACACAGCTCCAGCTCTAGGTAATGGGGCAATATTTTGAAGACCTTTTGGAGATGATGGTCGGCATGTTTTTTTTCGAGGAACCAGCGAGGAAATCTCTGTTTGAAGATCACCGCATGGATCTGAGCAGTCGGCCGAACAGGACTTTGAGCTGAAGTGTTATGCGTTGAGGAAGCGGTGATGTGACAGCTGAAAGCCGTAAAGAGACATTTTAAAAGTCTGTGAGCGACAGTCTAATGTTGAACACCAAAAGCTGATCCTCAAGCTCCGGAGGTGACAGCACAGGGAATTTGAAAACGTATGTTAAGAGCATTCAAATTATAAAATAAAAAAAATCTCTCTGGATGAACATTTTGTTTGGCAAAACATTTTTATTTTGTAGGTTGCAGAGGTGACAAATTTTCTGTGATGTGACACGGAAGATGTTTTTTGCTGGACCGGGACATCAAAGAAAGGGTCACTGCTTTGAATCCAACAAATAGCTTCTCGCCGGAGAACTCCTACATGGATAATAATCCCAAACCTGCTCTCTACGAGGTATCTTATTCGAAAGAGTTTGCACTGCACCTCATCTTCATTTATGTTTTGAAGGACTTTTCAATGGCTGTAGTTGTGTTCCTATTGTTCTCACTGTGACATTTAATCTCACACAGCACTACGCAGATTTACTCGCAAAACTCTAGACACTTGGAGCAACGCTTTTTTTTCTCCTCCTTGTGTTGTTTAATGGCAGTTGACAAACAGTTTTTATGCACATTACCGCCACCTTCTGACGGAAGTGACACATTACAACCACGTGCCGGTAAAAACTAGCCCGGTTGCGTCGATTGTTGCTGGTAACTCGTCCCGTATTTGCCTTTGCACAGCCACGCTGAAGGCCGGACCAATCAGCAACCAGTGTCGGTGTTTAATCGCGTTCGTCCCGCCCCTCCTTCACCGCGATTGGACGGCTGGTGAGAGTGACAAGCGCAACTCTCGGTGAACTTTCGATGAACTCTCGATGATCGGAAAACAAAGGATAAGCATCTCGTCACGCTGCTGTAACGTAAACATTACGCTGTGCTCGGGGGAGAAAAACACTTCGGTGGACTAGTAGCAGCGACCGCCAGCTTCAGCGCAAAGCTGATTGGTTAAAATAAACCCAAGGTCTACACCAAGTAGAATGGAATGTCTGCAAGCGATTATCTGTGGAGAGCGACCAGACCCACAGTCACGCACCAGGCGAGGTAAAAACAGGGGAAATGAGGAAGAACAATAGCCACATATACTAATCGAATTTGTATATTACAATACCGAAGACCATTCGAATATATTTGAAAATCGCGTCCCATCCCTACCCTTTAAACGCATTGAGTTGAAAAAACACACGAGAAAAAAAAACAGCGTTTGTTTTCCAGCAAATAGAGCTGCAGGGAAAAGAGGGGAAATTAAAAAAAAACACACAACACAATCCTCCTTAATTCCAATACAGGAAGTGTTTTGCTCATGCTGTCAACAGTCTTCAGCTCTGACTCAGAGCCGACTGGAATCCATCCAGTGTGAGTGAGTTGCACATGGCTGACCCTCAAATAGAACATGACAGCCATAAAGACCTCCCTTGCATCCTTGCATGAGATCTGTTCTGGTGCCGTTGTGTGCGGGTGGGTTCGCGGTGGGGGTGAGCGGCTAGGGGGGGGATCATATTTATCCAGTTGTGATGATTTGATTTGTTATTCTGAAGTGACAGTTTTAACATTTATGTCTGTTTTAGGGGCCCAGAAATGTCAGAACGGAGAATGAAATATCAAACAGGGCCTGACTTTACTACAAGTTTTTTTTTCATCCGACTGTAAAGACAGACAAGCTTCCCTCTTCTCTCCCCCCCCCCCTCCACCCTGCACAAAATTCACTTTCATACCAACGTATGGCTGATTTTAAAGACTCGGCACTATCAAAGAAAAACTTTCAAAAGGGACCAAATGTCTCGCTGTGACATTTCAAGAGGGCGATTACACCTGGTAAAACAGTTTTAAAGCCTTGAAGGACCATTGAGCATCAAACGATTCTGGGCCAGGAGTTCATTTTTCCATGCTTAAGGGAAATATAACGGATGGCTTATAAGAGAAAATAAAAAAAAACACCTCGTCCTTCCCATGCTTTGGCTGGGAAGCCCCGTCCCACTTTGAATAGGAAGATGACGGCTTTGAGTGACCTTGACGTGCTTTGGTTTGCCTCATCACAAGAGCTGCAGTCCCGTCCAAATCAAGCGCTGCCACGCCTGAGCAGGAGAGAGAACGAGACCTCCGGGAAATGCACACACACACACACACACACACACACACACACACACACACACACACACACACACACAAACATCTCCCAGCCCGGTCACGCCTTCCTCACTTCAACAGCGTGACATTAAGATGACAGCAGCACCGAGAGGAGACGAGAAAACATGGGGAAAGAGAGGCCTGGTGATTAGCACAAGTCTCACAGCCCCACCTTGTGTTCAGAGGCAGGAAGTGACACACAAACACACAAACAGACGCACACACATATATCAAGCTGGATACAGGGAAAGAGAGAAATTCTATCAACACAGAGCCGAAGAAAAGATTTAAAATGCCGACAACAGTGAGTCCTTATTTACGAGGTAGTAAAGCAGAATCTCGTACACACATATAAACACACATAAACAGACACATAAACAGACACATAAACACACAAATAAAAACATAAACACACACAGACTCCGGAACAGATGTTTATTATTGAATTAAACTGATCTGAACCTAAATGAGGTTGGAGAGTGCAGTAATAGTTATTCTACCATCACACTTGTTGCATCCTTCCTGCAGCTGAGAGCCGTTTTATACACAAATAATTTCATATTTAGCCAAAGTCACGTGACTCTAGGAATGACAATTTCTGTCCAAAACGGAAATATGTAGCGTAACTCAAATCTTTTAAGTGCACTTACATTTTCTTCAGAGGTCCATGTTCCCCCAAAGGATGAAGTCTCAACAAAATTATAGTAAATACCGTAAAATGTCATCTATATTATCTGCAGATTGAATTTAGCTGTTATAAATGGCATACTTGTGTACTTACACTCATTATTTTGAGTGCATTAAGTGTGTCATGTGCAGAAACATTGTTCAGATGTCCATTTTTCCCCAAAGGATGAAATCTCAGAAACAATTTGTAGGAATTACCTTCAAATGTCATATACGTTATTTGCAGATTGAATTTTTAATCACTTGATTTCTTAACGTTTCATTCTGTCATGATTAGGTCTTCAATCTAATTTGTCTAATACTTTGGTTTATACTTACAGAAATGTATCCATGGCCTCACAGAGGCTTTTGTTTTTTCTGCCGCCTGCTCCTGAAGCGGATCATATCCTCGCATTATTTTTTTTTTTTGTAAACGTGCACCATTGAACAAGCGAACTGTCGTTATTTTTTCGCGTCGTAGCCTGGAAACCCGACTGAATGATCTCACGGCGAATCAGCGGAAACAAGCGCGAGCTACAACGAATCCCGCTGCTGGCACGAAAAACATCGCGGCTGGCCAACTGACGTGGAACAGATTTGACTTGTTTTACACGTGGCGAGTTTACGTATAGAGCAGAGTAGAGTTGTAGTACGTTCGGTGTCTACAGTCATAATTCTCGGAGTGACAATATAAAGAAAAAAACCCTCCTCAGGGGGATTCACAACATTTTTGACAACATTTCTCCCCACTGCTGCTCTCAAAATGAGTCATCTTGGCAACACGTAGATTCGCTGGCTTATCAACAATTACATGCTTATTGTTTTGTTACCGTTGGCTTCGTTTCAGCACGTTAACTGCAGATTATTACAGATGGGTTTCATTCTCTCTCTGCTTCTCCTCCAACCCCCACCCAACCCCCCATCCCTCCTTTTTTTTTTCCTCGCACTGATGCAACATCTGTGTCAAATCTAAAGAACACAATCAAACCCCACTTAAGCACACTTAACATTTATCCATCCAATCTGCAGGTCCAATATGACAGGGGATCTCGCAGTTTATTACTGCAGGATTGGAGCAGGGGTGACCGGAGGAGGAGGAGGAGGAGGAAGAGGAGGAGGGAGAACGAGGGGAACATGGAGGGCCAGGTTCTGGATTGTTCTCGGGGTTAAACCTTATCCGCGGGATTTCCATCACAAAGGCGTCCTCAGCAGTGAGCAGACGTGACCTTGGTGCCTGCCAGGGACAAACTGAGGAAGTGAGTTCGCTGAAGCGTCCCCCCATTCACGTGTCGGCCCTAATAGGTCGCTGTCGATCACCGCCGAGTGCTCGACACCCCTCCCCCCTCGCCACACCTCCTCCTCCTCCTTTTACACCAGCCAGAGTCCCTTTATTATGCTGATCTAATGACTGTGGAGGGTAGATCCAAAAAGACCTTCGTTAGAATGAGGGTGGCGTGTGACGCATCCGGGACAGATCTGAACTGACACTGGGTCCCGGACCTGACAATTTGGGTGAGCAGCTGTATATAGTAGCAGAAACTCTCTTTTTTTTTTTTTTTTTTTTTTATATTTGCAAATGATTAATTCATGTATTGTTATGTCTTTATCACCCCATTGAAATATAAAAAGTAAGTACCCACAACTGCCTATATGTGATGTGAGGAAAAACATGTTGTTTGCTGTGTTTTACCTGATTTTTAGGTTAGAAACATGAAGTTGGTCAGAAAATGTATTGTTTTCTGGTATTTTCCAGTTTCTGAAAAGTGTCTCTTTAAAGTCAAATCAAAGAAACGTGGGAATAAAAGATACAATAAAGCCTAATGGGCTGCCTCACCAACACAGCTCACATCAAGGCTGCAGGCCCCCCAGGACCCCGTATTCATTGTGAATCAGTTAGTTTATCAAAAATGCACTATTATATTCCATGAACCAACTGACCATTAAATTATCAGCACAAATGATACATCTCTGTGATGAAGGCTTCTACATTCTTTGCATTTTGCAAATTACCCCAAACCAATTATGTTTTGTTCAAATTACCACCACCAGGTGCCCAGAGAAAATATTTACTCCAGGGCCCCATTGTGGGTTAATCCAGCCGTGTTCATAGGTCACGTAAAATGAGATGTTCTTTGGTAGAAAAGTCCCAGTTTAGCAGGCAGGATGTCCATAATGCTGTTTCTATGAGCGTTATTCACTTCCCTCAGGCACCACTTGAGTGAATAAATTTGTTGTTCTGCAGAATCGAGAGCTCCTCTGAGACAAACAGACGAGTGAAAAGAAGTTACACTCCAAACTCCTTTAAAGTACAAGAGACTCCAGCATTTCCTCAGGACTTTCTTGGTGTCTAAACACCGACACACTTGTTCTCCAGGCAGTTAGGATGGCTTGTTGTTGTTTACTTGTAAATTAAGTGATGAAGGAATTTGATTTCGCTTTAATTTTACTCTCATTTTAATTTACGTTGAGTGGTGTCCTTGATTTATGTGTGGTTATCTGCCACTGGTAACCACTCAAGTTGTAGTTTACGTGTATATCTGTCCAAAGACATAGATATTGAACTCACAGTGACTTTTGATCTTCAAAATCTAAACAGTTCATTACTGGGCCAAAGTCAACATTTGAGACAAGTTTGAAAAAAGTTCCCTCCAGGCATTTCTGATGAATTGCGTTCACAGGTATGGGTTAATGTGAGGTGACAGTGACATTGACCTTTGACCTTTAAACACCAAAATCCGATGAGGTCATTGTTGGCACTAAGTGAATGCTTCTGCCAAATTTGAACAAATTCCCTCAAGGCGTTCTTGATATATTTCAGGATGGACTTCAAATGTGAAGTCACACGGACTGTGAACTTTGACCTTTGACCACCAAACTCTAGTCAGCTCATCCTTGAGGCCGAGTGAGTGATTGTGCCACATTTGAAGAAATTCCATCTAGGCGTTCCTGAGATATCATGTTCACGCGAATGTGGCCATTTTGGGTCGCAGTAACCTTGACCTTTGACCATTGCAACACAAAATCTAATCAGTTCATCCTTGGTATCAAGTGAAGGTTTTTGCCAGGTTTGACCCAATTTCCTCAAAGCAATCTTGAGATATTGTGTTAACGGGATACAGATGGACAGACAACCTGAAAACATCATGCATGCACAATGCAAAGGTTCGTGTCAACCCTCACGAACGAGCCCATTTTAGGTTTCACAAACAGGGAACTTCTGAAATTATAAATGGAGTAAAAACTTAACAAAACAAGGCCGGTTAGCTCAGATGGTTAGAGCGTACTGCTAATAACACCAAGGTCATGGGTTCTATTCCCATACTGGCCAGAATCCAGCAAAATACTACCACTTCTTTTTAACAAGAGATTTAAAATGTTATTTATCTTTCCACTGACAATAGTTTGTGTGCGGTGAACTGCAAGATAAATGAAAAAGAGAGTGTTGTATGGGACCATTTGGCCAAATGGATAAGGGCTCTAATTTCAGATCAGAAAATTGAGGGTTCGAGTCCCTTTGTGGTTGATGTAACAACATGGAGGGGGCATATGATGTCCTGCTGATTTCCTTCCATGTCATGAAACCTCACAAATATTGAGCTACAAGTAAACATGAAACTATTTTACTTACTTATTTTAGGTTTCAAACACAGGCTACTTCTTGAATAAAAATGGCGTAAGATCTCAATGATGTCAGGCCGGTTAGCTCAGATGGCTAGAGCATGGTGCTAATAACACCAAGGTCATGGGTTCAATCCCCATACTGGCCAAAATACTTCACTTTTTTTAAACAAAAAATGTTGAGATTTCATGTTATTTATTTTTCCAGTGTCAATAGTTTGTATGTGGTGAACTCCAAGATAACTGAAAAAGATGCTGTTGTATGGGACCATGTAGCCTAATTGACAAGGGCTCTAACTTAGGATCAGAAGATTGAGGGTTGGAGTCCCTTCGTGGTTGATGCAACAACATGGAGGGGGAATATGATGCCCTGCTGGTTTCCTTCAAAGACACGAAAACTGGCAAATATTGAGCTACAAATAATGAAGGAAGTCTTTAACTTACTTATTTTAGGTTTGAAACACAGGCTATTTCTTGAATAAAAATGGCGTAAGATCTCAATGATACAAGGCCGGTTAGCTCAGATGGTTAGAGCATGGTGCTAATAATGCCAAGGTCATGGGTTCAATCCCCATACTGGCCATAATTCAACACTTTTCTTTTTTAACAAAAAATGTTGAGATTTAAAATGTTATTTATCTTTCCACTGCCAATAGTTTGTATGTGGTGAACTGCAAGATAACTGAAAAAGAGCAAGCTGTATGTGACCATGTGGCCGAATGGATAAGGCGTCTGACTTCGGATCAGAAGATTGAGTTTTTGAGTCCCTTCATGGTTAATGTAACAACATGGTGGGGAATATGATGCCCTGCTGGTTTCCTTCAAAGACATGAAAACCGGCAAATATTGAGCTGCAAGTATACGTGGAATTCTTTAACTTACTTATTTTAGGTTTCAAACACTGGCTACTTCTTGAATAAAAATGGCATAAGATCTCAATGATGCAAGGCCGGTTAGCTCAGATGGTTAGAGCATGGTGCTAATAACACCAAGGTCATGGGTTCAATCCCCATACTGGCCAATATACTACACTTTTTTTTTAACAAAAAATGTTGAGATTTAATGTTATTTATCTTTCCACTGCCAATAGTTTGTATGTGGTGAACTCCAAGATAACTGAAAAAGATGCTGGTGTATATAGCCTGTTGTATATACCCTAATGGATAAGTGCTCTAACTTCGGATCAGAAGAGTGAGGGTTCGAGTGCCTTCGTGGTTAATGTAACAACATGGAGGGGGAACATGATGCCCTCCTGGTTTCCTTCAAAGACATGAAAACTGGCAAATATTGAGCTGAAAGTATACGTGGAATTCTTTAACTTACTTATTTTAGGTTTCAAACACTGGCTACTTCTTGAATAAAAATGGCGTAAGATCTCAATGATGTCAGGCCGGTTAGCTCAGATGGTTAGAGCATGGTGCTAATAACACCAAGGTCATGGGTTCAATCCCCATACTGGCCAGAATACAGCAAAATACTTACCCTTTTTTCCCAAAAAATGTTATTTGTCTTTCCACTGCCAATAGTTTGTATGTGGTGAACTGCAAGATAACTGAAAAAGAGCAAGTTGTGTGTGACTATGTGACCTAATGGATAAGGCGTTTGACTTCGGATCAGAAGATTGAGGGTTGGAGTCCCTTCATGGTTGATGCAACAACATGGAGGGGGAATATGATGCCCTGCTGGTTTCCTTCAAAGACACGAAAACTGGCAAATATTGAGCTACAAATAATGAAGGAAGTCTTTAACTTACTTATTTTAGGTTTGAAACACAGGCTATTTCTTGAATAAAAATGGCGTAAGATCTCAATGATGCAAGGCTGGTTAGCTCAGATTGTTAGAGCATGGTGCTAATAATGCCAAGGTCATGTGTTCAATCCCCATACTGGCCAGAATACAGCAAAGTACAACACATTTTTTTTTTTTTTAACAAAAAATGTTGAGATTTAAAATGTTATTTATCTTTCCACTGCCAATAGTTTGTATGTGGTGAACTCCAAGATAACTGAAAAAGAGCAAGTTATGTGTAACCATATGGCCTAATGGATAAGGCGTCTGACTTCGGATCAGAAGATTGAGGGTTCAAGTCCCTTTGTGGTTAATGTAATAACATGTCGGGGGAATATGATGCCCTGCCGGTTTCCTTCAAAGACATGAAAACTGGCAAATTTTGTGCTACAAATAATGAAGGAACTCTTTAACTTACTTATTTTAGGTTTGAAACACAGGCTATTTCTTGAATAAAAATGGCGTAAGATCTCAATGATGCAAGGCTGGTTAGCTCAGATTGTTAGAGCATGGTGCTAATAATGCCAAGGTCATGTGTTCAATCCCCATACTGGCCAGAATACAGCAAAGTACAACACATTTTTTTTTTTTTTAACAAAAAATGTTGAGATTTAAAATGTTATTTATCTTTCCACTGCCAATAGTTTGTATGTGGTGAACTCCAAGATAACTGAAAAAGAGCAAGTTATGTGTGACCATATGGCCTAATGGATAAGGCGTCTGACTTCGGATCAGAAGATTGAGGGTTCAAGTCCCTTTGTGGTTAATGTAATAACATGTCGGGGGAATATGATGCCCTGCCGGTTTCCTTCAAAGACATGAAAACTGGCAAATTTTGTGCTACAAATAATGAAGGAACTCTTTAACTTACTTATTTTAGGTTTGAAACACAGGCTATTTCTTGAATAAAAATGGCGTAAGATCTCATTGATACAAGGCCGGTTAGCTCAGATGGTTAGAGCATGGTGCTAATAACGCCAAGGTCATGGGTTCAAACCCCATACTGGCCATAATTCAACACTTTTCTTTTTTAACAAAAAATGTTGAGATTTAAGATGTTATTTATCTTTCCACTGCCAATAGTTTGTATGTGGTGAACTGCAAGATAACAGAAAAAGAGCAAGTTGTATGTGACCATGTGGCCGAATGGATAAGGCGTCTGACTTCGGATCAGAAGATTGAGTTTTTGAGTCCCTTCGTGGTTAATGTAACAACATGGTGGGGGAATATGATGCCCTGCTGGTTTCCTTCAAAGACATGAAAACCGGCAAATAGTGAGCTGCAAGTATACGTGGAATTCTTTAACTTACTTATTTTAGGTTTGAAACACAGGCTATTTCTTGAATAAAAAATGGCGTAAGATCTCAATGATACAAGGCCAGTTAGCTCAGATGGTTAGAGCATGGTGCTAATAACGCCGAGGTCATGTGTTCAATCCCCATACTGGCCAAAATAATACACTTTTTTTAAACAAAAAATGTTGAGATTTAATGTTATTTATCTTTCCAGTGCCAATAGTTTGTATGTGGTGAACTCCAAGATAACTGAAAAAGATGCTGTTGTATGGGACCATGTAGCCTAATGGATAAGAGCTCTAACTTAGGATCAGAAGATTGAGGGTTGGAGTCCCTTCGTGGTTGATGTGACAACATGGAGGGGGCATGTGGTGTCCTGCTGATTTCTTCCATGTCATGAAACATCACAAATATTGAGCTACAAATAAACATGAAAGCATTTTACTTACTTATTATAGGTTTCAAACACAGGCTACTTCTTGAATAAAAATGGCGTAACATCTCAATGATGTCAGGCCGGTTAGCTCAGATGGCTAGAGCATGGTGCTAATAATGCCAAGGTCATGGGTTCCATCCCCATACTGGCCAGAATACAACAAAATACTTACCCTTTTTTCCCAAAAAATGTTATTTGTCTTTCCACTGCCAATAGTTTGTATGTGGTGAACTGCAAGATAACTGAAAAAGAGCAAGCTGTATGTGACCATGTGGCCGAATGGATAAGGCGTCTGACTTCGGACCAGAAGATTGAGTTTTTGAGTCCCTTCATGGTTAATGTAACAACATGGTGGGGGAATATGATGCCCTGCTGGTTTCCTTCAAAGACATGAAAACCGGCAAATATTGAGCTGCAAGTATACGTGGAATTCTTTAACTTACTTATTTTAGGTTTCAAACACTGGCTACTTCTTGAATAAAAACGGCATAAGATCTCAATGATGCAAGGCCGGTTAGCTCAGATGGTTAGAGCATGGTGCTAATAACACCAAGGTCATGGGTTCAATCCCCATACTGGCCAATATACTACACTTTTTTTTTAACAAAAAATGTTGAGATTTAATGTTATTTATCTTTCCACTGCCAATAGTTTGTATGTGGTGAACTCCAAGATAACTGAAAAAGATGCTGGTGTATATAGCCTGTTGTATATACCCTAATGGATAAGTGCTCTAACTTCGGATCAGAAGAGTGAGGGTTCGAGTCCCTTCGTGGTTAATGTAACAACATGGAGGGGGAACATGATGCCCTCCTGGTTTCCTTCAAAGACATGAAAACTGGCAAATATTGAGCTGAAAGTATACGTGGAATTCTTTAACTTACTTATTTTAGGTTTCAAACACTGGCTACTTCTTGAATAAAAATGGCGTAAGATCTCAATGATACAAGGCCGGTTAGCTCAGATGGTTAGAGCATGGTGCTAATAACGCCAAGGTCATGGGTTCAATCCCCATACTGGCCAGAATACAACAAAATACTTACCCTTTTTTCCCAAAAAATGTTATTTGTCTTTCCACTGCCAATAGTTTGTATGTGGTGAACTGCAAGATAACTGAAAAAGAGCAAGTTGTGTGTGACTATGTGACCTAATGGATAAGGCGTTTGACTTCGGATCAGAAGATTGAGGGTTGGAGTCCCTTCATGGTTGGTGCAACAACATGGAGGGGGAATATGATGCCCTGCTGGTTTCCTTCAAAGACACGAAAACTGGCAAATATTGAGCTACAAATAATGAAGGAAGTCTTTAACTTACTTATTTTAGGTTTGAAACACAGGCTATTTCTTGAATAAAAATGGCGTAAGATCTCAATGATGCAAGGCTGGTTAGCTCAGATTGTTAGAGCATGGTGCTAATAATGCCAAGGTCATGTGTTCAATCCCCATACTGGCCAGAATACAGCAAAGTACAACACATTTTTTTTTTTTTTAACAAAAAATGTTGAGATTTAAAATGTTATTTATCTTTCCACTGCCAATAGTTTGTATGTGGTGAACTCCAAGATAACTGAAAAAGAGCAAGTTATGTGTGACCATATGGCCTAATGGATAAGGCGTCTGACTTCGGATCAGAAGGTTGAGGGTTCAAGTCCCTTTGTGGTTAATGTAATAACATGGCGGGGGAATATGATGCCCTGCCGGTTTCCTTCAAAGACATGAAAACTGGCAAATTTTGAGCTACAAATAATGAAGGAACTCTTTAACTTACTTATTTTAGGTTTGAAACACAGGCTATTTCTTGAATAAAAATGGCGTAAGATCTCATTGATACAAGGCTGGTTAGCTCAGATGGTTAGAGCATGGTGCTAATAACGCCAAGGTCATGGGTTCAATCCCCATACTGGCCATAATTCAACACTTTTCTTTTTTAACAAAAAATGTTGAGATTTAAGATGTTATTTATCTTTCCACTGCCAATAGTTTGTATGTGGTGAACTGCAAGATAACTGAAAAAGAGCAAGTTGTATGTGACCATGTGGCCGAATGGATAAGGCGTCTGACTTCGGATCAGAAGATTGAGTTTTTGAGTCCCTTCGTGGTTAATGTAACAACATGGTGGGGGAATATGATGCCCTGCTGGTTTCCTTCAAAGACATGAAAACCGGCAAATAGTGAGCTGCAAGTATACGTGGAATTCTTTAACTTACTTATTTTAGGTTTCAAACACTGGCTACTTCTTGAATAAAAACGGCGTAAGATCTCAATGATGCAAGGCCGGTTAGCTCAGATGGTTAGAGCATGGTGCTAATAACGCCAAGGTCATGGGTTCAATCCCCATACTGGCCAATATACTACACTTTTTTTTTAACAAAAAATGTTGAGATTTAATGTTATTTATTTTTCCAGTGCCAATAGTTTGTATGTGGTGAACTCCAAGATAACTGAAAAAGAGCAAGTTGTATGTGACCATGTGGCAGAATGGATAAGGCGTCTGACTTTGGATCAGAAGATTGAGTTTTTGAGTCCCTTCGTGTTGATGTAACAACATGGACAAGGCACATGATGCCTTGCTGATTTCATTCCAAGGCATGAAACCTGACAAATATTGAGCTACAAATAATGAAGGAAGTCTTTAACTTACTTATTTTAGGTTTGAAACACAGGCTATTTCTTGAATAAAAAATGGCGTAAGATCTCAATGATGCAAGGCTGGTTAGCTTAGATTGTTAGAGCATGGTGCTAATAATGCCAAGGTCATGGGTTCAATCCCCATACTGACCAAAATAATACACTTTTTTTAAACAAAAAATGTTGAGATTTAATGTTATTTATCTTTCCAGCGCCAATAGTTTGGATGTGGTGAACTCCAAGATAACTGAAAAAGATGCTGTTGCATGGGACCATGTAGCCTAATGGATAAGTGCTCTAACTTTGGATCAGAAAATTGAGAGTTCAAGTCACTTCGTGGTTAATGTAACAACATGGATGGGGCATGTGATACTCTGCTGATTTCCTTCCAATGGGTGGTACCTAATAAATATTGCGCTGCAAGTAAACATGAACATTTTTTACTTACTTATTTTAGGTTTCAAACACAGGCTACTTCTGGAATAAAAATGGCATAAGATCTCAACAAGACAAGGTCGGTTTGCTGAGATGGTTAGAGCATGGTGCTAATAATGCCAAGGTCATAGGTTCAATCCCCATACTGGCCAATTTCTGACCACTTTTTTTTGTTGTTGACATTTTTACTTTTATTCATTCCTCCACTGCTGATGTTTTTTAGGAGTTGCATTCCAAGATGACTGAATAATAACAATCAGATTTTTCTATTCAAAATCAAAATCATAACTTTGACCTGATGTGGAATACAGATCCTTTTTGCAAACGTCAAAAATTATTTGTTGTTGAGACACACCCTTTACAGCCTCACATACTGTACACTGATGTAAAACCTGTTCAGCACACCTTAAGATCACATGTCGAATTCCCAGCCAATAAATTTCACTTGGAAAATAAAACCTCATCTGCACAATAAATGTCCACGGAAACAAAATATGAATCGCGTGCAACCTCAGACGGAGCTTTTATGGCCTTTATTGATTCTCAAATAATCATCCCACAGACATGTGAGACTCTGTGAAGCACATTGGATAATCACGATTTATTACTTTGCTTTATTTGAGTAAATTATGCCAAAATATGCACGACTATAATTAACTGACATTTCACTAAGGAGGCGTAACTTTCACATGAAGTGCTGGTTTGGAGCCAGTTATCGAACTACAGTGTTTGGTCCTCAAAGTTTACGACCGAGCTCGGCCTTAGGCGCTACTGCAGATATCAGAGATGAGCTTAGGGGCTATCAATCCAAACAATAAAGACTTTAGAGCATAGAAACATTATATTTATCCGTTTTATGTACGGTCATCAAAGGTCAAAGGTTAAGGTCGCTGTCACCTTACGTTTGTTCCATTTGTCTGTCCCTTCTTCTTGTGAACGCGATATCTCGGGACCGCCTTGTGGGAATTTCTCAAAATTTGGTACAACCATTCACTTGGAGTCAAGGATGAACTTGATAGGTTTTTATTGCCAAAGGTCAAAGGTCAATGTGGTTTTACATCTGCGCCATTCATCTGTCCCGTTCTTAGGAATGTGGTATTTCAGGGAACGTCTGGAGACAATTTAGTGAAATTTGGCACAGAAATGAATTTGGACTCAACGATGAACTGATTAGATTTTGGGTGGACAAAGGTCAAAGGTCACTGTGATCTTGCGAAACAGACTCAATGGTCACAACTCAAAAACACTCATTCTAATTTTGACTAAATTTCACAGAAAATGTCAAACAGGATAAAATTAAGATGTGATGACATTTTACATCCTCAAAGGTCATAGGTCAACTTCACTGTGACATCATAATCTTCTAACACCTTTCTGGCCAGTATTCGACATCAAAACTGAGGAACAGAAGGTGAGATTATGACAATCAATCAAAACTTTATTACAGACTCAGGTTCCAGATAAAAGACAAAACTTCATATAGAATAAAAAGGATAAATCAAAAACTGATCGAGATCAATCAATACAAAAACACAAAAGGTGTTGTGTTCTCCCGGTTTCCTTTTTCTGTCTTATAACCTGAACTACAAAAATATAACACATGACAGATGACCTTAACATTCCCGTGCCGCCGCATAAAGAGGACTTGATTTGAATTGGCAGTCAGGTGGTTGCAGTTACCTGATTTAAGCTGTTTTGTATTAGACATAATGAAGGCCTTTAAATGTGAGCCACCACTCGCGAGGGCCTCCGCTGAGGACTTTTCACATGTGACACGGTAACAATTACATGTAAATCAGGCCGGTAGGAATGTCAAAAAAAGGCTGGAAACAAGCGTACTGGAAGAGATCAAATGAAACTTTAAAGATCGCTGTGGGGGAGTTTGCAGCAGCATCTGAAGCTCTAAGATAAATACAGGACAACAACATGAAAGAATACGTTTACCAGATCAGATGAATAACTGAAGCACATGTGCAGATGTTTACTCTTCTGCACATTTATAGTAAGGTTTATTAATGTGCACTGCCCCTGTAAATAAACCAGAGATTATGCTTATGGTTAAATATTAACAAAGTAAACACATTACTCCCTCAGCTTGGCAGCTAAAGCACTGTAATAAACATTTGGCCACATATGGCTCAAAAAAAAAAAAAAAAAGGTAACACCATCAGGTAGCTGTGCAAAGCTGTGATTTTATTCATGATAATGAATGATAATGAATCCCTTTCTGAGGAGCGTAATTATTACACATCATTATACAGTAAGTTTATGGCTGTTTAAATGCAGCAATTGACAAGAGTAATGCTCCACTCTAAGTTTCTTTTTTTTTTTTTTACTTGATCATTCGGCAGATTTCTAACCTGAAGCAGTACCGGCTCTGGTGATGGAGATAGAAGAAGTGTTTTAGTACTCCGTGGGTGCTCGGCTGAGTGGATGGCAGAGTTTGCAGTTTTTTTGTTTTTTTTTTGCAGCGAGCGAGACTCCACTCACTTTAAATATCCTATGAAAGTGCTGCGGCAGCGCAATCGCTGTTTGAACTGAAAGAATCGCTGAACAAAGTGCTTAATTCATGCATTGACTTTTCCACCGCAGTTAAAACATCACACGGCTATCTTCTTGGTTCGTGGATGTTTCGGCTCAGCAGCCCCTTCCTCTGTTCGGTCGATTGAAAGAAAGAGAGCCTCGGGTCGCGTCCACATTTGTTTCTCCCAAACAGACAGTGCATGACTGTGTTGCCGGTGCTGCGTTGGTATTGATGGGAAACATAGATTATTGCAAAGTGCAGTGAAACTATCACAAACTGCTCGGTCAAGACGCAGAGTTGGTGTGATAATCAAACTTTAGGTGAAGGCCTCGTGAGTGACTCCCCCTCTCTGTTTCCGGCTCAGTATGAGAGTCTCTGCTGCATTTATGTCCTCTGACCTCTGTGCGTCTCACTCAGGGGCGGAGCTCCACCTCTAAAATAAATAGATGCTGAAATGGATTGACAGCGTCGTGCCTATTCATTACCCCGCTTTTGTGGAGGCACCTTTAAACTTGTCCAGAGGTTTTCAGCGTCTGAATAAGCATATATTGCTTTTCTCAAATTGATTTGACAGCTGGATTTTTTTTCTTCTTTTTTTTTTTCCTCTCTTCAGTTCATGTTTATCAGCCACAAACAGCCAGTAAATGTCACATTTGCTTTAGCCTTAAACTACCCAGTAGATCATTCGTGGGTCTCTGGGAACAGTGCGTGTAACAAAATAATTGCAAGCTCAAATATCCACTTAGTAGCTCTTCAGATCTTCCATTTCACACTCTCCTTTACCCACTTTCATGTTTTTGAAAGCTCCATAGGAGGGCTAGTAACCGGATCTATAAGCTTAAATTATATTTGTTCAACTTCAATACTGGTTGTTTTCCCCTTAACTCACTTTTTCACTTTAAAGCAACTGCAAAGAATTTTAATGTAGCCCGTCTTTAGTTGATGATTGAAGGATGCTAACGACACCGATATTTACATTTCTTTCGACCTCTAGCAGTCGTAGTTATTTGGACAAGAGAAACAAACGAAGTATGAGGTGAAGGACTATAAAGAGTGACTTTGTAGTTTGTGAGAGAGGTTGATGCTTTTTGATTGTGACTCCTGAGGTTTTTTTGGAGGGGGAGCAGCCCCTAGTGGTCATCAGTGGTATTGTTTTCATTTTATTTTACTTATGCACTGGCTTCACATACAGACTCAGAGACTATGACTATTTTCAAATACAGTCCAAATTCCTGTTTAAAACCCAAAATTCAACATTGACTTAACTAATGTATTTTACGTACATAACATAATAAACATATAATGTGGCAACTTTGCAGCAAACACGGTTATTTTAACTCGAATCATGATTTCTTTTTTCCTAAACCTAATCAGGTAGTTGTTGTGCCTAAACCAAACGTATTGTTACCGTGACAACGAAGGTAATGCACGCCTGTTGCTGGTGCTCTATAGCACCGACTCTGCCGGCGAGGTCCGTTAAAACTCTCATACATTATGTGGTGTTTTGGGGTCGGTGGAAATCGACCTGTTGCGTCGCTTCAGTATGAGGGTGTTGTCCAATCAGCATTTGTGCTTTCACTGGAATACAACATGCAGCCAAAAGTTCTCCTTACAGCAGTTTTGATTTTGTATGTTGTGACATTTTCACTCTATATATATCAGATATTTAAAATACACTGCTTTAAAATACACAGTTTTGTCTTAACATGCCAGTTTCATGTAAAAACCACACACTTGATATTCTCCAGGCTTTTTTTTTTACAGTAAGCCCTGAGCTAATTTAATGAAACACCTCTCAGTTCTGAAAATCAGCATAATTTGGAAGTCACCATCCACCGCCATCGCAGGCTTATAGCAGCACGTGTGTTTATATTTAACGTGGAAAAAAAAAAAAAAAACTCCTTCCATGTAGTTTTATGATGTGGAATTACACTGTCATCGCTTGTTGTAACGTCACAGAGCCGTGCATTGTGCAGGTACTCCCGCGAGCAAAGCCGGCAAACTTGCGTACCTCATGGAAAGTGTGCATAAAAGGGAATAAAAAAATAAAATAAAATTCAACCGCAGAGCCCTTGAGCGCTTGGACAAGTACTACTACCCCCCCCCCCCCCCCACACACACACACACAGACGTGCATGTGTCTTTGAGTGCACGAACGAACCAGGGCCCTCGAGGGCAGCTTTCAGCCAAGTGACCCCTTCTCAATGTCAAGGCAATACCTCATTCTGACTGGAACGGGTTTGCACTAAATAAATGATGTCAGAGGTTTAAAAAGTTCAAGAAAGAGGATGTTTAAAATGTATATAATCATGATGAAGTAACTAAGAGGACCCCTCCCTCTGTTTGCGGCATTTCAACCGGGCCTCTTCCTGCACGAGCAGTAAAGGAGAGTCTTTAAGGTCATGCGATGGGGCCTCCACCAAGGCTATAAACACGAACGTTAGTAATGTTTAAAATTAAACGTGAAAATTAGATTTCTTTTAGTCCATCATTTTCTAAATTGTAATAAACTCAGAAGAATACAAACCACAGGTCCTGAACATACCTTTAAAGGTGCAGCGTGTAAGAATTAAGTTCCATCCTGTAATAAAACTTTGTCCATGAGGAGGCGATCGTGAGTGACTGTAGCATCGAGGGGTTTAGTTTGGGCAAATTTAGCTTATTCCTGCATAACTGTTGGCTAGAAGGCGGCTTTTTTTTTTTTTTTTTCTTTTTTTTAAATAACTGATGATTGTAAATTTAGATTGTGTGGAACATTTAGCGTGACCATATTTGGATGAGATGTGGTTGGAGCGAGAGGTGGATCTGAGACTAAGCCCCGCCCACCGATAGCGGGAACCTGAGTGCACCAAAGGCCTGTCAATCAAACAGACACGCCCCCCCCAATTATTTTCTGCTGTGCTGCCAGAAAATCAATAAGGTGCGACTTTAGTGAATGATTATGACTAGACTTTGTATTTCACGAGAGAAGTTGAATGGGAGTCGTAGCCTTTTTTTTTTTTAGAGACAACCCCTAGTGGCTCTCAGTGGTATTGCAGGTAACACAGCTTCATTGCCGTCGACTTCCTAAAGCATTTCAAGGGTCTGTTGCCGGATATCTCGAGTTTGACAGAAAAATTCGATGTGCACTCTCTGCTCAAGTCCACAGTGAAAATGCAAATGGCCCAAACCAGTGGTCACAAAAAAAAAAGTGTGTTACTCGAGTGCTGACGTCGATTAAGTGACAAAACTTGAGACACCTACTCACGAAGGGGGTTTAGCTTTTTTTTTCCAGCTTAATGCACGTCACGCTGCAGTTTTAAGTTTACGTGCAACAGGACCAGTCTTAGTTTTTGATTATCTTATTGAGTACCTGAAAAAAAAAAAAAACTGACTTGGATGCCTCGCCTGAAAGGCTGTAAAGTGTTTAAAGCCACGTGTAATGCAGAAAAATAACTATACGAAAGTGGGCTTTAAATACCCCTTGGCTGCGTGCGCGTTTAAACGGTGTGGGAGGCAGAAAATGTAAGGGGGGGTTGGGTGGGGGTTGTGGAGGAGGGAGGGGGGGGGGGGTTTCCTGCACACACGGATTAAAAGGTCATAAAGATGTTTTATGGACAATGTCAATTTACTTATTACACGATTGACGTGTTTGTATTTCTTTGAACTAGTTCCCAAAAGGCCTGTCGGGTTGGCCTCGCGCAGGCTACTTCTTCTCTCACCAATGCAGCCCCGCGTGCACGAGCGGTGCGCGCAAGGGGGGCCGGGAGCGCGCGCGTGGAGGCGGTCCGGGGCTGCCTCAGTTTTTCTGTAATCGCTTTTCTGCTCGCTGCTACCTTCCAGTTAAATAGCAAGGACACGGGAGCGAGCGAGACGGCCGTGCGGTGAGGATATACTTTTCTCGGTACCGTGGGATTACGACGCGGAATTTGCAGCATCGACGGCCAAGCCGCCAGGTAAGGTCGACACACGCGCTCGGCCGCCCCTCGTAGATCCGCGAAAAGTAAGTAAATGTCCCGTGAAAAGTGTCGTTTTTTTGCCAGTGAAGAAGAAGAGGAAGAAGAAGGAGGAGGAGGAGGAGGGAGAGAGGGAGAGAGAGGGAGAGGGAGGGGTGGGGGGGAGGAGGTGGTAGTGGATGTGTGGGACGAGCCTCCCTTTGTGCCGAGGCAGGGTCACTTGCTCTTCAACGCACAATGTGGACACTCCAGAAACGGCGAGGATCCGCACATTTGCCCCCCCCCCCCCCAACCCCCACCTCACCTCCTCACCGACCGACCGACCGACCAACCTACCCGCCCGCCCGCGCGCTGCTCCCTCCGCTGGCCCTGCCTGCCGCGGACACGTCCTCCATCAAGCCCCGCCGTCGGCTTCTTTTTTTTGGAGGCGTCCGTCAGAAACGCCTTCCTCTCTCTCTGCGTTATTTCCATTGAGTTTAAAACACAGAGGCCTGTTTAAGAGGAGGAGGGGGGGGGGGGGTCATTCGTTCTTTATTTATTTATTTTTTAAATACCCCCTTTAGCGGTAACGTAACGCACCCTACTCCCCCCCCACCCCCCCTCCCCCCTCCCGGCCTTACGTGTAATGTTTACGCTTGCTTTTTTGTAGGACAGGCTCGGTTTCAGTGCCTCGCCCCCCCCCCCTCCCCCAGCCAGCCAGCCAGCCGACCCCCCCTATTGTTGAGTTTCATCCCCAACAAATGTTGACCAACCTGCTTTGACCGAGCAAATTAAGTGACATCTTAACTTGTCCCCTGTTGTTGTTATTTTCTTTTTTTTCGGTGGGAGGGGGGGGGGGGGCTCTAATATACCCCACATCGACCCTGGCATCTCCATCGGCTATTGAACCGGCTACATTTCAGCAGCCGTTAATGTCCCCTATCGGTACCACGAAACGTCCCCCCCCCACCCTCCTTCACCCCCCGCGGGGAAAAGGCGACCTGTCCGTCACTTTTGCCTCATCGTCTTCTTTTCTCCATTAACTTCTAAAACACAGCTCACTTTGTCATCTTTCAACGTTTGCCCCCCACCACCCCCCCCACCCCTTTTTCTTTTTTGATCTGTCATCGATTATTATTGGTGTTACTGGCTATTGGGAGCCGTTTCTAAGTATGAAGTGTGTGATATTAATCCTTTAATTTGTGTAAAGAAACAAGGAGAAAGCATGACACCAGAAAGGTCAAGATAAAAGAACCTTTCTTTCTTTTCTTTTGTTTTTGTTCGGTCTACAAATCTCGGCCAGTCGAAGGCACTCGGGTGGATTCAATCTGATTTTATTTTGGGTGAAATCACAACACGAGTAATCTTTAACATGGTAAAGTCCTTAAGAGGAAGCCAACAATTCCCACATGGGTGGGGGTGGGGGTGGGGAGGGGGGGGGGTCCTATACATCTGTAACTTGCAGCACTTATAGGCTTTGACTGTTTTAACAAACACTTTCTCAAAGGTAAAACCTGTTTTTTGTTGTTGTTGTTGTTGTTGTTTTGCAGGGCCCACGATGTCCAGCGAAGTGCAGCGACCGGACGACAGCCCCAGCACCAGCGGGGGGAGCTCGGATATCGAACAGAGGGAATCGGTACCGCCCCGAACAGGATCGGGAGCAAGCACAGCCCAAAAAGAAGGAGACCAAGATCTCCAGTAAAACCGCTGCTAAACTTTCAACTAGTGCCAAGAGGTAAAGGACAAAACAAACAAACAAACAAACAAACAGACAGACAACAAGAGATCATGAATCTTGGTTTAGTTGTTTGTTAAAAACTGGAGGCCTCCCCCTCCCTCCCTCTCCCCCCCCCATCCCCCCATGCCCAAGGGGGTGTGAAGTTATATAAAAATCCCACAGGCATCGTCATTTCAAACATCCACACTGGAGTGTCACCGCTGCTATTTGAAAGAGATATCCTCCTCACCCCTCCTCCCCCTCCACCCCCCCCCCCCCCCCGTTTGTTTTGAAGGGTTGGTGCTGAACACTTACTCCCAAAAATACAAAAACAAACTACAATGAGAGAATTATGCAACAAGCTGAGCGAAGAGTTGGCCGACGAGTTTTATTTTTTTCTGATGTTGTGAGCACCCCCCCCCCACCCCCCCCCCCACCCCCTACCCCAACCATCCTTTTTTATTTGTACGTCTGTCTGTAACTTTAAAAGCAAAGACTCGAAGCCTTCGGCACATCGAGACTGACAGACTTCAGGGTCGATTTAGGGGTTAATTTTATTTGGGGGAGGGGGGTTAAGTGAGTTTTAGCAGCAAGATTATAAAATCTGTTGCATTTACCTCCTGCTTGATTTGACTTATATTACATAGTAAATAAAGACTTTCTGATCTGCACTGTTGGAAGTCGGGTTGTTCTGCAGGTTTTTTTTCTGAGACAGGACCAAATTTAAAACAAAACTCAGACAAACTTACAATCCTAACAATGCCATCTTTTTTTTTTATGTTTTTTTTCTTCTTCTTTTTTTTTTTCTCTCTTTTCCAGGATTCAGAAAGAGCTCGCAGAAATAACACTAGACCCGCCTCCAAACTGCAGGTAAGGAGACGTCCTCCTCTAATGAACCGTAATGTCTCCAGAAGCTGTAATGGATGCAGACAGCGAGAGACGTGCTCCCTTTTTCTTTCACCGCATCTCGAATACCAAACGAGAAAAAAAAGAAAAAGAAAAAGGGGGCCACGCTGCAATGCCCCCTCGCTTTTGTCTCTATTCCCATAATGCCGTTGTGTTTTTTTTGTTTTTGTTTTGTTGTTGTTTGAGATGGTAATCTCAGGTGAATTCGAGCGACCGGAGCCCATTTCTGGCATCGTTGTCGTCGTCGTCGTCGTTGTTGTTGTTGTTGTTGTTTCTGCTGCTGCACGCGGCGAGCCTTTTTTTTTTTTTTTTAAGATGACAGTATTATGGTTGGAAAAATTAGTGGCGGTGTGACTTTAAAACCTGTTTGGGTTCTCGTGTGGTGCACACCCCCCCCCCCCCCTTCTCCCCTCCTCCCTCTCCCACCCTCCCCCTCCTGCTGTGTTGGGGATTTACCACAGACAATGGTTATTGTGTGCGCCTGCCTCGGCTCCGAACCCCCCCCCCCCCCTTTGAGGAAGAGATACGTTTTTTTTGTGTTTTTTTTTGCGGGGCCCACGTGTGCGATCGGGTCTCTGCGGACGCGACAAAAAGGCGCGTACCTTCGGGATGTTGGCTCTGTTTATTTTACTTTTTTTTGTTTCTCTTATGAACCTCAAATAACAACAGATGCGACACCGTTCATTGATCGCGCGGCTCTCTCGCCGCTCTGCACGATAATTGACGGGTCTGAATTAAGAAAAGAAAATGGAAGCCGGTCTTTTGTTGAGAACACTTGTGGGAGACGCTGATGTTTTTCGAAAGCGTTTTTTTTTTATTATTATTATTTTTTTTTTGGATATCCACCTGCTTAAAATGATTAAGGCAAACAGCTTTGCATGACTCATCTGGCGATTTTTGAAATTACTACACCCGAGACGGCCTTGTTTATTGCCTGAATTAATCACCCCTGCTGGGTCTCATCAGAAGCCCGTCGTCATTAACGATAAACATTGAGCTAACCTTTTCATTTCAGCCCACAGCCCGGTTTTGTTATTGTACTGGAGGCTGAAAGAGATGTTGTGTTTTTTTTTTTTTCCTCGAGGACTCTAATCTATTTCAAACCCCCCCCCCCTCCCCCTTCCCTCTTTCCACCCTCCTCCAAAAAAAAAAAAAAACCAAAAAAACTAGGTTGGCTCACATGAAGGATTTAGCTTGAGGACACAAGTAAGTCATTTGAAAGTAAAATAATTGCTAGCGGAAATTTCACAGTCATCGTCTTAGTGGTGTGTGTGGGGGGGGGGGGGGGGGGGTGTGGGGGGAGGACTAGTTGCCTGGGAAACAATTAAGCTTCTTCAGAATAATCCTTGTGTGTTCCCTTTTTCTGTACTCTTAACGGGAAAAAAAATGATATGAGAATCTAATAAAGCGTTGGTTTTTTTTTGGTTTATTTTCTGTGATGCACTCAAATTGATGAGCCCCCCCCCCCCCGTCCCACCCCCTCACACACACCCTGTTAACAGTGACGGGAGGGGAGGGGGTCAGCTCAAAAACTAATTTTCTCATTGAAACGATCACAGCGGCATTTACACTCTCACATGAACGGTCGCACACGCACACACACACGCACGCACACACACACACACACACGCACACACACACACACACACACGCACCGCGGCGCAGGCGTGTTGTCATTTGTATGCCGGCGTGCTCGTCGCTCCTGGGCAGGTTAGGCCTGAAAGGTTATTCATTTCGCTCCGCTGCTACAAATGGAGTCACAGACCCCCCCCCCCCTTCCCCCCCCCCCACACACACCAACACTACCCCCCCCCCCCAGCGAGTTGTGTTTAAGAGATCCACTTCGGTGCTTTCCACGAAAATGCGGCGCCGTTCGTAGGGGACCCGGTTTGATGTGCGTCACCTCGGGCCGAGGAGTCCGACTCTTCTTCATCGTGGAGTTACGATCTGCAGTCTCACCTACAGTCTCCTCAAACCTTTAGAGCGGGGTGACGTTAACTTGCGAGTTGGAGAGCTTCGTCTGATCTCGTTTAAAATATACTGCCTGTCCAAAGACCAAAGACAAGAACGTGGAATCTCCCACATCTTCCTCCTCTGTCATAAAAAAAAATACTCCTCAGTCTGTATTTCTTAATCCATCACTTCTTGTCTTCAATATTTCTTAGATTGAATCACAGGGATTTGTTGCAGCTTCTTGCTTCTAACCGTTGCGAGTTGTCACTATTCATTCCTGGCGGTATCGATTAGAAATCCCAAACAGACGCTTTTAAAAACGCTGTAAAAAAAACAAACAGAGCTGTGGAGCCGTTTCTGTTTCTCCTCCTCAGATGGACAAACAAGATGCTTCCTTTGCAGCTGCAGAACAATGCTTACAGAGTACTAAATGTCAGATTCAAAGGAAAAAAGGTGCATTTTTGTTGTATTTTATTAATTCTTTTTAAAGCTGCTTTTGTTCGGGGGCGGATGTTCAGCAAAATCACAGCAGAATAATCCGTCGCTGCAAGAGGTAGAGAGATAAACCAATTGCTCCTCCTGAAGCAACTCCCCAAAAAAAAAAAAAGAAGATTAAATGCAACGCAGCCGCAACCCCGCGGTGAGCTTTGAGTAACAAGTGCAGCTCCCTTCTCTTGTCAGGTTGCGACTAATCATTCCAGGGGAAGAAATATAAGAAAAAAACCCACTTTACTGGAGTGGAAGTAGATAAGGGCTGAGGGGAGGGGAGGGGGGGAGGGAGGGGGTTGATGCAGCGAACAAGTCATTTACCAAACTTAATCACAGAGTTGCTCCTGTGGTGAGTTGAGCGTTACGAAACTGGGAGCGTTTAACGGCGAAATAAAGGAACAGAATCAGATCTGTGTTCGGGCTGATTGACTGGTTGCCGAGTCTCTCAGTCGCTTGTTACCTCGAACCTCGTTATAATTATTACGTAAAAAAAGCCTGATCGCAATTTGTGTATAAAAAAAACCAACAAAAAAAACAGCTCAATGAAACGAATCAAAATGTCACATTTCCACCATCTTCTTCTTCTTCTTCTTCTTCTTCTTCTTCTTCTTCTTCTTCTTCTTCTTCTCTAGTTTAAAGGGACAGGAAGTGGAGAATTTGCACCACCCACCGGTTTATCTCGAGGCGCTTAACTTCTAATATTTGACCGAGCTACGTTTCGTTTGAGCCTCCCGTCGATATTGCCGTCAACATCAGAACGCCGCTGTCGGCACTTTTCGGGGTTTCAAGCTGAATGAGAAAGTGGACCTCGATAACTCGTGGAGGATTTGCAGCAGAAAAGATGGCGGTCAAAGTTAAAGGAACAAAGACAAAAGAAAGTTTAATTGCTAATTGCAATTCTTTGGCTGACAATTAATCGACGACTGCGCATTTCACAATCGCGAAGTCCCTCGTTGCTACCAGTGAATTTTTTTAATAACTTATCAAACATAATTGTCATATGCAGATTTCTAATGCTAACGTTAGCTCAGTCAATTAATTGAAAAAAAAAAAAAAAAAAAAAAATCGATGACAGTAATCCTCGCTTGCAGCCTCATTGTGAACGTATTGTTTACCGTTGGACGGACGCATCAGCTGACTCGTGTTTTTGTACTGCAACTGTGTTACATCAATGACCGCTTGGAACAAAACGCTCTTCTATTGGTTCCACTGAATTGTTCCCCGTCGTGACCTCATGATGCACCAAAAAAAAAAAAAAAAACGAGCCTGATGATGTCATGCGAGCTGAAGGGGAGAAACAGTGTTTTTCACACAGCGTCACGTGCTCGCTGACTTCCAGTGAATACGTATCTCCATCATCATCATCGTCGTCATCATCAAGACTGTGAAATACGAGGCTTGTCTTCTGTCGTAGGTTCTGACCTCTAATTCTCTTCTCGTTGACGGGATCATCTTGGCGTCTGCAGTATTAGTCCTGTGCCTGCGTCCCCCGGGGGGAGGGGGTTGGGGGGGGGGGAGATTATGTGTGAGTGACACAGCCTGCATCGTTTTTCACAGCGTTACCGTTAAGCACTGCGGGGGGAGGGTTATCAATATTCATGAAGGGGAGGGGGGGGGGAGGCGGAGGAAGAGGGGGACGGGGGGGGGGGGGGGGTTAGCTCCAGGAATACCTCCCGGGTGTTCAAGTAGATCACCGTATTGGGCTTCAGTGGCATCAATTAATTATTATGGTGAGGATTTTTTCTTTTGGGGGTGGTGGAGGGGAGGGGTGGGGTGGGGGGGGGTTATGAAATGTTAACACTCTTCTGTTGTGAGTGGTGAAATGAATAATAACCAGTGAATGACATCCCCAAACAAACACTCTGATTTGTTGAACTGGCGATCGCAATAATTGTCGCAAATTTTAAAAGTCACGCAATTTTTCTGACCCCTCCCCCCCAAAAAAAATGGCGTCGACAGAAGCCGTGCTGATGAAGTATTTTTATTAACAAAAAATAACTCATTTACTATCAGTTATACAAAAATAACAAGCAGAAAAACAGGATGTGGTTTCAGGAAATGTGGCCTTCACAATAAGAGTTTCGACTTGCATGCTCATTATCGGTGGAAGTGATTACATATTACTGTTTGTTAGAATAATTTTATACACGTCAAGTTGTAAGAGACTACACTTAGTTTTTGTGCACACGACAGGAACATGTGCTGAATTAACATGAATTAAACAAACTAAATCTCTTATTTTGAAAGGCTACACAGCCTTTAATATTTAATCTAAGATTAAACTACTCCGAACTAAAATATTTATATTGTGATGTGCAGCATGATCATTATCACAGGAAGTCATTACATATATCAGGGAGGGCTTAAAAGAAGTTGCGTTTTTCTTTTCTCGACTTGCAAATTTTTCAAATTCCCGCGATTTTACTTAAAAAATTAAAAATTAAAAAAACTCCGCAAATTACATCAAAACAATCACATAAAAAAAAACTGCGAAATCATGGCTACGTCGTGCGTGGCCGATCTGCCAGCTCAGCTCGTTCTGACCGCTGACCTTTTTCGGTTAATTCGTCCGTTTCCCCCTCAGCCACCAGACGGAGGCTTGAAGAGACCCGTCTCTAATTATGGCTTTAATACACTCCAAAAAAAAAAAAAAAAAATATGAACTCTTAGCTAATTTGGTTCATAAATTTTGCGAGAGGCTGCAGTTTTGTCTCGGAGGGAGATTTCTGTTTTCAGTCAGTGTTCCTGTAAAATCGCCGGCTTGCGAAACCAAATCTGTACGTCAGCATAATTGTTTTCATTCAAGCAAAGCGAATGTTTTTAATTACCCCAATGACACACACACACACACACTTTTTTTTTTTTTTTTTACTTCTATGTCATTATAGACATAACAAAAAAGCTATTGTCCACATCAATTATGATTGCGTTCTCAGAGTCCCTCCAGTTTTTGGTCTTTTCTGCTGGACTGCACATCTTTGTGGGTCAAGCCGTCCTCATTCATGGCTGTTTGTTTTTCTACTATTGTTTTCTTGTGTCATCCGTTCACCCTGCAGTACACAGAGCCTCGCTCTGTCGGCTAAGTAACATTTTTATGACTCGTGGTGTTTGCGCTGTTTTCCCTTTTTATGAAAAGCCTGTGTATCATGCGAATTATATATTCTCTGCATTATTAATTCTTAGCCGCGGGCGACCGTTTGCTTTTGCATCAGACGCTGGCAGCGTGCAGCAGCAGCAGATGCGAAGAAGAAGAATGAGAAGAAGAAAATAAAATGCTTACCGCACCAAAAAAGAAGAAGAAATCTGTCGTACCTCAGAAGCATCCTGCGAGGAGTTTGAGCGGAAACGATATTAAACGTATCCTCTGCTTTATTTACAGCTTTGCTGGCACAACTTTAAAACCCCAGTAAACTTCCTGTTCTTCAAAAACCTTCTTGTTTTTCAAAGTGTACTTCCTCCGTTCGATGCCCACGGCTGGTTTAGATTGATTGCGTCCAGCGTGCGACGGTTTTGCCTCCTTCTGGGAGTGAAATTATATCATTTGGACGTGGAAAAGCATGCGTCCACCTACTCAAACCCCCTCACCCCCAGATTACAGATTAACAATAAAAAAGGCTAGATTTAAAAACAAACAAACAAACATGTCATTTGAGACGGTAAAGACCAGATAACAGGGGTGGTGTCGCCTCGGCTGCCGAGCTGCGCAGTAATTGGTCCTGGGACTCTTTCACGGTCGGAGGGAAAGAAGATTGCTTCATTAAAGTTCCTCTTCTGATAACCGCTTGATAGAAAAGAAGATCTTAGCTTAGATCTTAGTTTAGATCTTGGGGGGGAGGGAAACCTGCCTGGGGGGGGAAATGAACTGGAATGCGTTGAAATAATGCAGATAATGGCTTTATTTGTGCTCAGCGGAATTCACGAGCTCCAAAAACACACCGATTCACATTCAATTACTGGTTTGCTTTTCTGTTTTATTCATCAGCCCCTTCGGTGCAGCTTTTGGCTCCGGCAGCTATTTACCTGCTGCTGTAAACAGCTCGCTGTGTGACCGCCTGCTTTAAGGATCACACTTAAAACACACGCGTGCACACAAGCGCGCACACACTCACACAACCTCGTAGTTTGAGCATCAAACACTCACATCGGTTGCTGCGTAGCGCCTCGTTTCATTGAGCGTTCCTGCTGTGGTTGGAGCCGTTCCAACTACATTGGCTTCCTGTTGTGACCAGTTTTTACAGTGGTTAATAAAAAAAAAACATGGAAACCTTTTGTACGATTCCTGCAGCACTTCACTCTCAGTATGTATGCCAGGTAGGAAAATACGGTCATGTCTTTACAGGAAAATTGGGGGATACAACGAGGAGCATTTTTGTAAAATTTGTGTAGAAACATCCTATAAAGTGTTTGAATGTTTCTCGAGTGAAGAGGTGGAAGATCATCTAGTTGACATTGTGGTTGTCTCACAGAGGCCAGACATTTTTACGAATTACCAATTAACATCAGTGGCGCTTCGTGGAGCCGACCTCTAGTGGCACTCGGTGGTATTGCAGCTTAAGGCACTTCCGCATCGGCCTCATATTTAGGAGGCCGAATCTACGTCTACTTTTTAAACACAGTCAGTGATGATAACAGAACCACAAAAAAAAAAAAAAAGATTTCTTTCTTTAGTTCTGCACGATGAAATCTGCTTTCATTCGACTGCTGCCAATCCACCGGACAGTCCGGCTCTAACATGGCGAGTAACCAGAAGAGGAGGCCACTAAAAGAAGTGGACTTCTCTAGCCTGACCGGTGGACTCTGTGGTCCTCGTTTCCCTGAAGGAAGGAGGGAGAGGTGGAGGTGGGGGAGGGAATCTGTCCGCCGTCTGTCGAAACAGACTCCATCACCAGCAGTGTTACTGAGCACGCAGGGACGGTTTGTTTCCTGCCGTTTCCCTGCAGCCGTGGGTGTGACTCCTGCATTCTTTTAGTGGCGGTTTGCTGGCGGTGTTTGGTTCTCATGTAAGAACATGGAAGTTTAATTAGAAATCGGTTTAGACGTCTGAAGATCGTTTTAACAAACAAAAGCCTTTGAAAATGATCCGAGAATTCCCCTTTCGCCTGGCGTCTCTCCGCCTCTCCGTCATCGACCTCACCTGCTCCCTCGTGTCTCGTTGGGATTTTGTCCGTGGGTGACGATGAGGACGAGGATGGGTTAAGCGATGTTGCGCAGATTAGCCCGGCTGTCGTGCTCGCAGGATAAAGGTTATCATTTGGCGTTGGCACCAATCTGCAGATTGCCTCATATGATGAAATGAGGCAGTGTGGATGATGAAATGGCCAAAAAAAAAAGGGGACACTCGCATACTGGCGCTGTGTCACGGGAAGGAAAGGTCATGCAATATATATGGTAATTATTAACACCTTCTGCGATCGTCGGCAAAGGCCTGGATAGTTTTCAGGAAGTGAGAATGAAAGGTAGGAAGTGGTACAGTGTCCTTTTAAGAAAAAAAAAATACGACGAGGAAGGCTGTTTTTCTTAACCGTCCTACTGTTGTGTCTTGGCAACCAGCAGTGACGTCACCCGTCGGTTTGTCAACGACCGTTATGAAGCCTCGAGTTCGGCATCTGGCCGGCGCCATCTTCCGAGCAGTTTAGAATCGACAGTGACCATATTTGGGCGAGCTGGGGGGGAGGAGCCTGCGATGCATCTGACTCAATCTGATTGGAAACCCGACGATACTACGTCCCCGCCCCCCCCGATAGCCATAACCTGACTGCACCACGGGCCCGTCAATCAAACAGAACAAACAAAACAACGCGTCTTTTTGAAGCTCTTTTTATAATTAAAGACGGGATCATTTTCAGATCGACCTCCAGTGAGTGAATTTAGCGAATGACAAACAGGAAACTTATGGACAAATTTTATTGACTGGGAATTTCACGAGAGAAGTTGAATGGGAATCTATGGAAACCGGCGGTTTTTTTTTTTTGGGAGCTGCCCTCTAGCGGCGATCGGCGGTATTGCAGTTCCCGCGTCGGCCTCATTTTTCCGAGCCACGTCCACTTTTCTCCATCTGTTGTGCACACCGACGAGTTTTTTTTTGTCTCCCTTGCTTCTGAACTCCGTCAAAAAAAAATATATATGTAAGGAAGCGTCAGATAAGAACAAAGGGAAGCAGTGTTTAAATCTGTGGTCGGACGCTGTTTTCGGTGCTGTGCTGTGGAGGAAGCGGCGCAGCTGTCAAAGTGGGCTCCTGCATGAGCGTAATCTCCGAGGACAGGGCAGCGGCAGGATTCTCACGGACACCCGCGCACTAATGTCTCCCAGACCCCCGAAAAACAAATGACCTAAATACTCAGTGAATCAAGGCATTTGGCCGCAGTGCGCCGCAGATGTAGTGTTATTTACACAGAGGTTATTGTTACTTCAGAAGCCCTTAAATAGCTCCGTTTCAACGGCGCCGTGTTCGTGCCGATCTGTCCGTTTGAGGAGAAGATTGTTTTATTTTTTTTTATTTTTTTTTCATGAAGCGATAGAAAGGCAGATGTGACGGGTTGATATTTATCTGGCCGTCGCTCTCTTATTTCGGGGCTGCGTGACGAGACCAAAATCGGGCCTGTTGTTGCCCTTTGCAGAGCTGAAATTTATTTAATGCCTTGATTAACCAGTTAATTACCGAGAATTTAATGTGTCAGCCGGGAGAGCGTAATATATTTTTGCATAGCTATTACCCGTGGTGAAGGTGGGGGTCAAGGAATCACAGAGCATTTAAACTCCTGACATTACCGCGCATTAATTACAGCTGGGTTGATTGTAATCTCCTGCAAACACTCGGCGCTATAAATCTGGCCTCGCGACGGGCCACGCCGCTCAACACCTTCCACCAAAAATAAAAACAACTAATGGCTGAGCGAGAGGCCGTCAGATCCTGAAAGAGCTGGCCCTCGACCAGCTGCAACAAAGCACCACAGGAACGCCCGAGTTGGCGGCGGAGGGGACGTGGGGGGAGGGTGATGTGGGGGGGGGGGGGGTCTCCCGGCAACAGCCAGCGGTGGCATGCACATTCAGCTATTGACTTAGCCTTTATCCACAGCCCTTGTGCGGTTGTCAGGCCCCCCCCCCCCCCCCCATCCTCCATCCACGTTTTAAAGTTATTATCGCCGCTGCAAACTCACCCGCCTCAAAAAAAAAAAAAAACGAGGGAAGGGAAATAAGCTGTTTCTGTGGTTTATTTCAGCACTAGGAAATGTAGAAGTTAATGTAGAGGTGGACAGCGGTCGAGATCAGCCACATTCGATGGAGATCTACGGTATTTTATTGATCAGTCAGATTCACACCCTGTGATTACCAGCAACAACAAAAAAAGGAGGGGGCTTGTAATGAAAAGCCCACATTGATGGAAGTAAAAACAGGGTGTAGGCTCCAATATGAACTCGTTGGGACCACAGACTGGACGTAAAAGTGTGGACGTTGCTTCCAGGTCTGAAAAAGTGAGGCCAGTGAAGAAGTGCTTTAAACTGCAATACCACTTAGGGGCCAGTAGGGGGTTCTCTCTGGCTCCATAGACTCCCATTCAACTTCTCTCATGAAATACAAAGGCAATACAGTTTTTCTGCAATTTTTTTATGGTCTCATTGGCTGAAGTCATTCCTTCTTACTAGTTTTTTGCTCGTACATCTGAAAATAATCCCATCCTTCAGCAGTAGTTTACTTTTGAGACTGACAGCCCTGTAGTGAGGTCACGTTTCAGCTATAGGTGGGCGGGGCTTAGTGTCCTCGGGTTCACAATCAGATTGGGTCAGATTCACCGCTCCTCCAAATATGGTCACTTCTGGCTCCAAAAAAAAACCAAGATGGCTACCCGAGGCTTTCAGAACGGCAGTTTATAAACAAATTGGTGACGTCATGGTCGGTTTGCATCTGAAGCTTGTTGACAGGATGATAATAGATAAAGACAGGGACACGGAAACCGAGCTGATTATGAATATTATCCGAGCGTGACGACTTGATTGGACCGAGTCGGACAGAGTCTCTTCCGGACGGTTGTGTGATATGTAAAACTTCTAATCGTCAGATCTTCACGCAGATGTTTAGGGAGGTTATTTATTTGACGTTTAGCAGCTGGGCAACGAATCATGACGTAAACCCTTGAATCTAATTCAACTACTGTTGAATAACACAGCGGAAGAATGAAGGAACATTTGTTCATAATGCAGTTGAGCTTCACTTTTTATTGTTATGACAGACACAAACTGCTGGATATCAGATGTTAACATCTTTTCCCTGGGTGCCAGTAAATCCTTCAATTTTGAGGTCATTTCCTTTGAGTTGGTTCAGATGTTGCTTTCTGTCTGAAACAGTTTGTTTGAAGGAGAACCCCCCCCCCCCCAAAAAAAAAGGGGGTTATTTTGAGCCTTTTTTGTCTGCCAAAACAAACAAAACCAGTGTTTTTAATATCCAATAATTCAAATAAAGCTTCCTAACATGTACATTTAAAGATACAAATGACCACTATGCCCCCCCCCCCCCACCTCCTACCCCCTGCACCTTGCAAACCTTTAGCTTTAACAGACACCAGTAAAGTCCCCTGCACATCCTTTCCTTTTTCCTTTTCTTTTCTTTTTTTTTTTTGTTATTTCCATTATTATGGCAACAACAACAACAAAAAAACCTCTGAGATGTTCTTTGTGCCTGAAACAACAGAAGTCCCGATTGCAGGATTTTCTTATCGACAGCGTTGTGATGTAATTCCCCCGAGAAGAAGTAATCATAATTACCTAATTAAAGAAGGCTTAAGAGAGGGGCAGTGTGAAACAGTGGCAAAGTAGATTAGTGGAAATTTGTGTGTGTATGTTGACACTGAAGGGGGGGGGGGAATGTCTACTGTCTTAATTTTCTATTTCCTGGGAATGATCTATTGTCGGTGGGTGGAGGGGGGGGGGCACACTGCTTTTAAACGGTTTGTCGTTGTTTGAGGCTATTACACACTCGCGTCGCAGGAAATATCTGTCTGGCATTATTGGTTTGAATAAAAGTGAACAGTGATATCACAGCCTTGAGTGAGAAAGCAACACTCGTGTGTGTGTGTGTGTGTGTGTGTGTGTGTGTGTGTGTGTGTGTGTGTGTGTGTGTGTGTGTGTTTAGTTCACATTTCTAAGCACATCTGCCAGCAGCTAAAGGTTTTGAACACCGTCCCCCGTAATTACACGGAAATCGGAGGGCTTGTTCATTGTCCCAGGCTTTTTTGTTTTGTTTTGTTTTTTTAGTGATCTGGACATTGTCCCCCGGTTCTTCTTCCTGGCTCCGTGCCAGATCAGGGTCCTACCACAAAACAGCAGTGGAGGGGAGGGTGGGGGGGACGTTAATATGGAAATAGCATTAATTACTTGGCCTATACAACAGATGTGACCTTCACTCTCCACTCAGCATAAATTCTCATCTCATGGAATAAAACAAAAACAAAAACGGGCTCAAATATGAAATAATTTTGTCTTTTAAATACACTTTTTTTTTTTTTAAAGACGGCATTGTCGTCTTTATTAAAATCGGGCATTATGTGGGATCGATAGTTGTGTGTGTCAGAAAACGCTTCAGTTCCAGCAGGAAAAATCCTTTTTTCTAATCAAAACTCTGAACGATCATGTAAAAATAAAAATAAAATAAAAAAGAAAGCCTCGGGAAAAAACAAACAAACAAAAAAACACCTCAAACCTCCACGGCTTCCCCCCAAAATCTCCATCATTAACTTGTCAGAAGCCAGCATTTACCGCCCCAGCTGCTTTCTCCCCGCCGCCCCGAATCTCCCATCAGGCCCCCCCCCCCCCCGCCGGCGGCTTTTTCGAGCACCAGGATGTCGAGTCCAATGCGCCGCGCTGATTAACATATTAACCAGTCTTTTGTTTACATTTTTCCAGCGCCGGCCCCAAAGGAGACAACATCTACGAGTGGAGGTCGACCATCCTGGGACCGCCGGGCTCCGTGTACGAGGGAGGGGTCTTCTTCCTGGACATCGCCTTCACGCCCGACTACCCCTTCAAACCCCCCAAGGTCAGCAGACAGAAGCTTGTTAGAAAACGTGCACTTTTGAGTGGCGGCGCGAAATATTCGCACATTGCGGCGCGCAGGTGTCTCGAGAGGAGAAATAAATCTGGTTCATTTCCATTTCATCGCAGACACAATAATATTATTATTTTTTTTTGTATTTAGTGCTGAATCACTTGCAGCTGCACAATCACGTCGAAAGACGCTAAAACGCCGTTTGGAGCCTTTCACATCATCACATAATCAACTGCTGCCGAGCCGTCAGATTTCGATTTTTAAATTCGAATGATTTCACGTTAAAACGTATTAAAAGCTTGCGAAAAAAAGAAAAGTTGAAATCAGAGAAATTGCACTTTTAGCTGAAGAGGACAGTTTGTCAGAAACTGTTTTTTTGGGGTTTTTTTTCGCCTTCCATTCAAAGTCTTCTCAGTTAATTCAATTCTATTTTATATATGAAGCGCCAAATCACAACACGGGTTATTTCATGGCACTTTAACACATCGAAGTCCTTACAGCAGAAGCTTTACAGCATTGTACAGAGAAATTCAACAATTCCCACATAAGATAAGACGGGGGAAAAACCTCCGACAGAACCAGGCTCAGAGGTGGGCGGAGCTATCTGCCGCCACCGGTTGGGGAGAGCAGAGAGAGAAAAGGACAGCATAGAGATGCAAGACATGAACTGTTGGTGGCGGCCGACCATCGCAGAGCAAATAGGAAAGTTTTGAGTCCGAGCCTTAAAGCTAGAGAGGGTTTCTATCGACAAGTTTGACGGTTTGCAGACTGGAAGATGAAGTTAAAAACATTCGCACGCCGGGTTTTCTCGTCCCGTCGTAACGCTCACGTGGCTTAAGAATCATCGTAGAGAGCGTGAAAAGGAACTAAATTGCACCTCTTAAAATGCAAGCTTTTTCTTTCAGCTATTTGAGGTGTTTAAAAAAAAAAAAAAAAATGAATAAATTTGAATCATGTTCTCCAGCTTTTTCCACAATTTTTGGGGAAAATGTTTCTCAAATATGGAAACTTAAATCTTTAAAACATCTTCCACAAACCTGGGGAAAAACGGTGAGGTTTACAACCCTCTAGTGGCACTCGGCGGTATTGCAGCTTGAGGAGAACTTCTCAACGCCCATCGAGCACTACGAGGTGAGAGTTGTGCAGTGTGACATCCTTCACCGGCGTCTCGTTACATCGGCAACTTTGATCTTTGCTCAAAGCCACGAGTTCGTGGCTGCGACACGTGACCGCCACCTTCTCCCTGCCGGTACGACCTGCGCCTCGGTAGCTGGATGGAAAATGTTGTGATTTGAGTGGAGCTCTTAATTGACCCCGATCAGTGCTCGTGTGGTGAAGGACTCCCCCCCCCCTCCCCTCCCTCACCACCCCCTTTTGTTTGGCGAGGTGTTTTCCGCCGAGTCCTCCAACGACGCCGAGTGGGACGTCGTCACCGAACTGTCGGGGACAATCTCCGATTATCCTTTCACTTCATTTTTTCTCTCTCTCTCTCTCTCTCTCTCTCTCTCTCTGTGTCATGGACACCCCTCCCCACGCTCGCTCGCCCTCCTCTCCTTCTCCCTCTCTTCCCTCGCTCTTTTGTGCTGTGTAACCACCAGCTCTGTGTTTGACAGCAGACTCAAACAAATCCACAGGCTCTGGCCCAGCTTTCTGTGACCAGAGGGGGCTCAAGTGCCACCCCCCCCCCCCCCTCAGTACCTCCTACCCCCTCCAACACACTGTGATCTGCAGCCAACCCCTCACACACACACACACACACACACACACACACACACACACACACACACACACACACACACACACACGAAAGCCTTCGGCCGATACACTCTCTCACTATAGAAATGCTCCAGTGAAGCTCGGTTTGCTGAAAGCACTCAAGATCTGAGGCTTGGAGGGGAACGAGTTTTGGATCCAGAACCCGACTCTGCTTTTTTTTTTTTGTTTTTAAAAGTCTTGAGGACTCTGGAAAAAAAAAAAGGGGAAACAAGAGTTCTCACTCGGACTGACAAGTTGGCCAGGTGGATGTGTTTCTGTTTTGTGAACCCGGAGCCTTGAGAGGAGCGCCGGGTCTGCAGGGGCAGGGCTCGTTTACAGATTTCCTCTGGAGGGTCGGGGTCATCTTGGCCAGATGTTGGCGATCCGAGCGGCAAACAGAGGTGTCAAATGTCGGGAGCAAACAGATGTCAAGCTCAAATCTGAGCCGGTGGATGTTGTTGAGGAGTATTTCGTTCTACATGTATTGGGGGGTCACCGTTGTGGAGACCTAGCCGGTCTGATTAACACGCGTGTGCTGGTGTCCACATGTTCAAAGTGACAACAACAACCGTCGTCGCTGCGGTGCTTTTATTTGATTTTACTGGTCGGTTAAAAAAAACAACAACAAAAAAAACACTTTTAAATCTATCAAAAATCAAAAATTGTGATTAAAAACCCCAGATGATATTGTTCAATGCAATGAAATACTTTCCGTTAGATATACGGCGCGTTCGAGGCTACGCGCTCCTCCAGCAACGGTGACAAATGGTTGTAAAACGGCCCTCGACGGAGCAATCAGGCAGATCCATTATACCGCTACTGATGCTGATACATCAGCGTTAATGTGAGTAAAGGAGAAAAAGGGGAGGCGGAAGCCCACAGCAGCTTCTGTCTCACCTATTATTACTTTCAATTATAACAAATTCCTCAAAGTGGCAGACAGCAGAGCAGGAAGAAGTGTTTAAACCCCCTTGAAACGGCCATAAATCACAATCGGGTTTTTTTTGTTTTTTTTTGTATTTCACTCCGTCTGCCGCTGTTTTAACTGATCATTTGTTTTCATCTTTTTTTTTTTTTTTATCTCTTTTCTTTTTGTATAACAAGTGTGAACAGGAATTTTTAAAGCAGTTGCTTTGATTATTATTGGTTGTTTAAATGTTAGCGGTTATGGAATAAGAGCCACTTTGTGTGGTTTTTTTTATTGTAAATTGCTCAAAGGGAAAACAGCGAATAACCAAAATTAGAAGGCACTTCTTTTTTTTTAAGATCACATAACCAGAACAAACAGCAGCCGTTATGATTGGTTTCCACTGGCAAAACGGGAAAAAGATTTTACAATACATCACTGGTTCTCAAATATTCTTAATTTATAATGAATTCGTAAATATTATGAGGGATAATTATTGTAGTTTCAAGAACAGGAGTTACTGCATTTACAATATAATTTTCCGCCTCTGTTACCATTACATTTTCTATTACAAACCCTCTCTTTATAACATCCCAAAAACAAATAAAAGTACAATCGAAAGCAACCCAACAACATTAACCCAAACATCGACACGCCAGTGACTCCATCTTCTGGTCTTTGAAAAATGGATTTTAAATCATTTCATCGAATCATTTTAAACCGTTAAATCCAAAGTCTTGAACTCTGTTTTCTAAACTGTGTGTTTGTTTTGTGGTGTTGTTGTTGTTGTTGTGTGTCTGCAGGTAACTTTCCGTACGAGGATCTACCACTGCAACATCAACAGTCAGGGTGTGATCTGTCTGGACATCCTGAAGGACAACTGGAGCCCCGCCCTCACCATCTCCAAGGTGCTGCTGTCCATCTGCTCCCTGCTCACAGACTGCAACCCAGGTAAGACGGAGAGAGAGAGAGCACCTGAACGCACCGACGTCTTGTTTGAGTCTAATTCATCGGGAGACTTTGGTGAATGAAGTGTTTATTTATTTTTATTTTTTAACTGGAGGCTAAATTTCAGGCGGCTGAAGTGACGTTTCCAGACCGTTAAGGGGAGTAATAAGATGTAAAGCCGTGACCACTTCAAACGCTCATTGTTCCCCCCCCCCCCCCCACCCCCCCCACCCCGCCTCGAGGCCGCCCGGCACCGACAGATCCTTGGCACGGCTGCTGGTCATAGAAAAGCGAAAGCCACGTTTTCACAGCAGAAAAGAGGAAGTGACCAATTCAATGAAAACAAATATTGTCATGTGAAAGATACTAGAAAGAGTAACAGATTTATCATTTGCTTCTTTTGGCTTTTGCTGTTGAAGCGCCGTCTTCCCCCCCCCCCCCCCCCCCCCCCCCCAAAAAAAAAAAAACCCGAAATAAACTGAGCTGCTGAAAGTGTGAACGGGTGGGAGGGGAGTTGTTGGGGTCCATTTATCTGCCTTTGAGATGATGGACGTTTTTGTGCCATCAAACACGGAGTGAGCTGAAGTTCACCGTGATGAACGTGAGCGTGATGGAAGTCAGCCAAGTGCAAGAATAAACTTTTGTTTCTTCAGCTCCTCTAACCTCAATTTCAGTCAAATCCTCTCTGCTGTGCTCTATTGTGTTTAATGAATTCATTTTGAGACAATGTGAGTTTACTCATAATAAAATGAAAACTATATTTGTACCCAGGTGAAACTCTTTGTGCCTTATGGAAGCAACTTGTTTATTTTTGAGTTTGTATTTTTATAGTTTCATCATCTTGATTGGTTTCCACGTTGTGACCACAGACTGTAGATAGAACTAGATGTAGCTTCCAGGTCTGAAGCATTAAGCCGATGCAGAAGTGTCTTAAGCTGCAATACCGTCGAAACCCACTAGGGGCTGCCTCCACAAAGGTTCCGGCTCCATAGACTCCCATTCAACTTCTCTCATCAAATCCAAAGTGAATAAAACGTGTCCATCAGTTATCTCGGTGTTGTTAGCTAAAGTCACTCCTTCTTATTCGTTTTCTGGAGGTCCATCTGAAAATAATCCCGTCATTGATTTGATTTTTGGCCTCAGAAAGTTGTTTTGTTTGGGGGTGGGGGTGGGGGGGATTTGATTGACAGGAATGTGGTGCAGTCATGTTTCCATAAAGGTGGGCGGGGCGTCATCCACCACTCTCTCCTCCCCCAGCTCGTCCAAATATGGTCACTTCATGCTCCAAAAACAAAACCATGTCAGCCGAAATCCCGAACTCGAAGCTTCATAAACCAAAGAGTGACGTCACGGTTCTGATCTCAGTGTCCATATCAGTTAACTGTCACTGATTTATCTGAAATTTTTTATTTTATTTTTTTTAAATCACATTTATTAACTGAAGAGGTGAAGTCAGGTGACATTTTCTCCACGCTGGGTGGTTTGTTTAGTTTTGTTTTCTTCTGAGTGGAGGGACGGCGTATTAAACATTGTATTAATTACACCTTCAACGAAGTCGGGTCACGGCGGCCGACGTGACTTGTACTCCAGTCGTGATGTTTTCATTCACACCTGCGTTAACGCGCGTCGCTTCTTCACCCAGATGGCTCGTTATTGCTCGGCGTGAACGTCGTCTGTATCTGGATATCGTACCTCGGAAAAAAGAGGAAACCATATTGTGCTCAGCCTGACCTTCTCCTCCCGCTGTGATCTGCCGCTGCTGTTCATGAATAACAGAAAGTCATTTATTACTGCTACCTGTGGTATCGGTAGCTAATGGGCTAAGGCGTATTTTCATTCCTTTTTCATGTTTACGGTTCAATTTCTTCTTTATTCTGTTCACACTTTCATACCTTCCGTCGTCCTTTTAATTACTTTTACATCCTTTTATTGCTCTTCTATTCTATCGCATCTTTTTTTTTTTTTTTTCATCTTTTTAATGCATTTCATTGTCCTCATTTAGATTTTAATTTTGTTGTTGTTTGTAGTTCTTATTTCATTCTATTTTACCACTCTTATTGTTATTTTAGCTTTTAATCTACCAAAACATTCCTATTAACTCTTATCGTCTTGGTCTTAAAGCGTGTTTTTTTTAAAATTTATTTTCCTTTTAATTTGTTTTAAAATTTTGTCTTTAAATTGTTCTTAGATTAAATTATTCTAGTTTACAACTCTGTCATATCATTGGCCCGTCAGTCGTCCGTTAAACTCTTCGAACTGCACCGAGATGTACAAAAAGTGCGTAAATAAAGGTTTGATTGATATTCAACGATTAGCTGAGGGTACATTGTTGTAGATTTCATGTTTTGAAGGAGTCACACATTTGACTTCTGGACTTTACTCATTTTGAATGCAGGTCTTTTTTTAAAAATTTTTTTTACTTGTAATCCATTATTTTTGAAACTGTGGTACCTTTATTTGTGTAAAAGAAAATGTTTACAGACCTTCTGCTTTACCGCCATTTTAGTTTTACACGTTGTGTTTTCTGTCTTTTGTGCGTTTCAGCCGACCCCCTGGTGGGAAGCATCGCCACACAGTACCTGACCAACAGAACGGAGCATGACAGAATAGCCAAACAATGGACCAAGAGATACGCCACATAGACTCCCCGCCGTGAACCTCCTCTTCCTCCTCCTCCTCGTCCTCCCCCTCCTCCTCCTCCTCCACTGAACCTCTCTCTACCTCTCTCACCTTTAGTCTGTCAAAGCACACTCACTAAGTGCAACGGTATACCTGCCCTCCTCCTCTTCCTCTTCCTCCTCCTCCTCTTCCTCCTCCCCATTTTATCTACCTTTTTCTGTGTAAAAAAACGCCGGAAAAAAAAAAATCCAACAAAACAAAAACAACAACAACAACAAAAAAAGTCCTTTTGTTCCTTGTTGACTTGAAAGCTTCTTTTTTTTATACAAAGAGTAGATTGGGATTTTTATTTTCCAATATCTGATTGTTTGGAAGTATTGTATTGGAGAAAAAAACCCTAAAAAAACACAGAATATTATAATTTTCATACCCATCGTCCTCCAGCTACACAGTACGTATTCTCATTTCTTAGTGGCACCTGGAACAAAACATGCAGCTTTTACTTTTGTTTTTCTTGTTTGTTTCTTGTTTTTATTTTTTTGTAATTTGTCATCGATATGTTACCTGCATGGAAAACGGGAAGGTTTTGCGTTAATGGATCCTTTCATTGCTTTTTTTTTCAAAACTTCCTCTGATTTTGTTTGTACTGTATGTATTTTTTCAAAGGCTTTTGAGGCAGACCACAAAAGTATAGGTCTGCCTGTGAAAGAGACAGGACTTGTATATTTACTGGCTACCCGCCACCTCTGCAATTGCCGAGTGGTTTGTCGTGCACTTGTATTACTGAAGCACCCAATAAAACACACTGTGGTCGGCTTGTGAGAAAAAAACAACAAAAAAAAACGCTGCCTGCGATTTGTGTCAAAAGTACGGCCTCCACATCCATCCGCTCTGTCACATAAACAAACACGATTATAAAACATCAGCTCAAACTTCTTATCAGGATCTCGTGGCTTTTATTGACTCCCTCCGGGGAGGTGCGATGTTTTTATCTGTTTATCCTTTCGGGTCTGGCGAGATATCTCCAGAAACTCATGAATGGACCTCCATAAAAGTTTGAGATTGACCTTTGACCCAGAAACTGGATGTCTTCTGCCAAGGAGGTTTATCGCAGTTCTCAGGTCACGTTTACGGGCTCAAGGACGATAAATTTAGAGAGTGGGAGTAATAATCGGAAAGGTGGGAAAGTAACTAGCTGAAGTTTTCCTCGTTATGTTCCTTTTTTTTAATTAATTTTTTTTATGTCGTTCGCGTACATTTGATTTGGTAATCTAAAAGCTACAACCTTCACGAGTAGATATCCCAAGTTACATCGCCTGATTAAAATCAGCACCCGAGTAGTCGTGATTTCACCTGAAACTTGAGCAAGAGAAACGTCACATTTTTGTGGGGGAACAGAAAGTTTGCAGGGAATCAAATCCGATTGTATTAATGGAAATGTGAATAAGAGTGTGTGAGCTTTGGTACAGAAATATTTAAGGTGGTGTTCAAAACAACAACAACAAAGAATGGCTCTGCTTCTAAACAAAAAAGTGTTTGTACCACTTCACTGAACCCAATATGTTTTGGCGGTGTGCCATTTTTTTTTTGCATCATAAATTAGTCATACAACTAAAAAGCCTTTTTCAGCTGAACAGGCGCTGATTTGGTCCTTTGCTGTTCGGATCCTGATGAGTGGCCGGCGGTATGCATAAATAATATCGCCCGTGAGATAGAAGGCTTCTGGCCAAACTGGCTAAATTCTCCATGTCTGTATTAATTGTTGCTGAAATAATGGCAGCGGATGTAGAGGAAGGGATTAGGCTGGTGTGTTGCAGTAAAAAAATAAAATAAATAAAAGTCTGAATTAAAAATCCTGAAAATTAGTCTCTGGTGGATCTTAAAACCACATCAGGCTGTTGTTATGGTGTCTTTGTGCGAGACCATATTAGAGGATAATAATGTGATTCCACTGTGATCATGTTGGGTTTACATTTTTTCACTCATTGTGTGCTTTATGCAACTTTATGTAAGCGTTGGAACAATCAGACAGTGTCAAAAGTTTCTTTTTTTTTACTTTAATGTAAAAAAGAAAACCTGATGAAAACTATAAAGCAAGATTTAAAAAATGGGTTAAATATACATATTTTACTGTCAAAACACATCAGCGTTCACAATTTGACAAAGAAATGACCCAATTAACCCTTTAAACTTTTGCACCTTTTTTGCACAGCGAATTTGGGCTATTAAACTGCTGCAGGGCACCACATCCACCTTATTAACTATTAATATGTGATTTATTAGTAATTGTACCAGATACAGCGCAAGTAATGAGGTTTTGAAATGTTGCTTGCACATAATGGAGGCAGAAAAGTGCTGAGAATTGATGCCCTTTTAATTCAAAACTACCAATATCCCCATTAACCTTTGGAAAGAGTGAAAATTTGCTCTCTGTCTCTCTGAGGCTGCTGCACCGGCAATAAATAGTTTCCAGTCACGGCTGTAATAATACCTCATGAGTAATTCTTTGATGACATGTGGTCAGTTTAACTGGAGGTGTCTCTCTTTCTGCGGTCAGTGACGCAGCAACTTAGTCATAGCTGAAGATCTATTAAATAAAAATACATCTCCCTGGGTATGTATGGTCAACAACAGATTATCTCCTTCAATATTGGGACAACCCACTGTAATTATGTGTCCCACTTTATAGCAATTACCTCATCAAGTTGGGATGTTTTGAAATGTAGAACCACTGGCTCGTTAGATTTAGCAGTTTATTTATGATATGTTTGGTTTCAGTATCATTAAAATGAAATATTAAAAAAAAAAAAAAATCCTGTCAAATCAAGAGTTTTATAAGCTCAACCTCCTGTTGCAGTCTGTAAATTGTCATATTATGATGTTGAGCTTCACAGGAAGCGTTAATGTCATTGAATTAAAAAAAATATAAATAAATAAAATGTTTATAAGTGATTTATTTTTGTGTAGAAACCGGCTCGGTGCGGAGCCGTCCTGTTTCCAGAGCAGCACCGGCGCCGTCTCAGCCGCAGCCGCGCTGCGCTACTTCCGTTCCGCAGAGGGGCGACGAGGCACCAGCCAGCCTCGACGGTGGCGGAGGTCCGGAGGTCCGGAGGTCCGGAGGTCCAGAGGTCCAGAGGTCCGGAGGTCCAGACACAATAGAGCGGGTAAGTTCTTCGAACCGAAACAGGCGCTCCACGGCGGCGGATTTCTCCGTGTTTGTTTGGCAGAGCGCCGGACTCCCCTCTCCGCCCTGCGTGCGCGTGTGTGTGCGTTCCCGGCCGAAAGGCTTCAGTTTCGGACGCACGCTGCAAGGAAGCAAACAACCAGAAACAACAACAACAACAACAACAACAACAAAAAGTGAGACGGTTTAGTTGGTCGCACGCGGAAAAATGGGCTCCGACTACGTGCTGGAAGCGGGAAGCTGTTCCCGGTTATCGTCTGGAGCCGTTTCACGCTTGTTCCGTTTCAGAGGTTCGGTTCCACCCGGTTAACGTGAGTTACCGGCACGAGCGGCGACGAGATGAACATTACCGCACGTCTCGTGCCAGAAAGTCGGTGGGCCTGAAGTCTCTGTAGGGGGTGGAGGAGGGGGGTTAGCAGGTAGCAGTAGCCCTGCGCGAGGAGGAGGAGGAGGGGGAGGAGGGGGGGGGGGTCCTCCCCATCAAAGGTAAACTAACCTTTAATTTGATAAATCAAAATAAACGGCAGGTTGAAGATGAGCGTCATGAAATGGTTCAACTTCGGTGTGCGCGTGCGAACGGTGCGATTTAAAAATAAATTAAAAATAAATAAATAAATAAAAGCTAAGGCTAGCGAAGTAACCGGCAGTTTGTTTTAAAACCGTCACACACAAAAAAAAAAAAAAAAAAAAAATAACGTTAAAAAATAAATAAAAACGAACTCGTCCCTCTCCATCACACCTACCTACTGCTGCACCCGTTAACTGGTTATAAATAGACTCTTTAAAATGACATCTAATGTTGACATTTAGGCTCGATGGTTCCTCATAATTACTTTAACTTCCTTTTTTAAATAATCAAGTCAAATAAGCAGGTTGGAGTCCTTTGGACAAAAACAAGAATCCAAATTTAAAATCAGGATGATAACCAGCAGATTTTAAAAAAACACAATAGGTTTTAAATGTGATGTCTTTTTGTTTTTGTTTTTGTTGAAACTATTCTGAACAAGCTGTAATTTCCTTTTATAGACTTTTTTTGTTTGTTTGTTTGTTGGTAAACCAGTAAAAAAAAGGTAGTCACAACACATGGTAGTTTAAAGAGCAAGATTATCATCTGTTGGATAATCAATTACAAATCTCTTTCCCCCGTCAGGGTCCGGCTCTTCTTCCAAATCCAAAAACCGGTATGTCGGATGAGGATTCCCGTGCCAGCACCAGCTCTTCCTCGTCGCCACCTTCCTCCAGCCAAACCAGACAGAGGGACACGCTTTGCAAGAAGAAACGGGAGAGCAAAGCCAGCATGAGCAAGACCTCCAAGCTGCTTTCCACCAGCGCCAAAAGGTACGAATTCAATTTAAAAATAAATAAAAAAATCGAACTCGCGATCGTGTCTCGGAGTAGGAAGACCTCGGACGTCTTTGGTGCAGTATGATGCGGTTTTTATGTCATAAATCGGATAAGAAGGGAAAAAAAGTTAAATTTTTTATCACGAAGTTGGTTATTTTTCCGGATGGAAAGCGTTCGGTGCACGCGGTTAGTTCAAGAACCCTCTGAAATGTGGAAATCATTTCAATTTCTTTACCATTAAAAAGGTGTAAAATGTGATTTGCTGGCGGGTTGTAGGGTTCGGGCGGATAATCTGATTCCTCTCTCCGGCTGTAAATTTGGATCGACTCAATTTTATTCGTTTTTACCAACAAATCACAACATAAGCCACCCTCGGAGGGATTTTGCGTTATTGTGAAGTGATTTGGATAAATAAAGCTCTTGCGTTGTTTTGTTTTGAGTTCTTGGGGATGTGATTGTGCCGCAGCTGATTTTTGGTTCTCTTGTGTGCAGGATTCAGAAAGAGCTGGCCGACATCACGCTGGACCCCCCGCCAAACTGCAGGTGAGTTTCATTGTGATTTAAAAGCTGTTAAGTTTGTTTGTTGAAAGCTTTTAGATTTCTATCCAGTCGTGTTCTTCGTCAGTAATCGGACCGTTTTTATTATTTATTTTTTTTTATGGCGGATGTTGTTAAAACCTGAACTCCATCCGAACTCCACATTTCTTGATCCTTCAGTGTCGATAACTTCACTTTATTTAACAATACATGGAGATATTTCTACAACATTAGATGTGAATCGATGAGATACAGTAAGTCTTTGTACATCACTACGACTCGGGTCTATTAATAATTCTGCAATTGTTTTGCTTTTTAGTCCATCCAAAACTATCTTGCACCTGAGAAATTGCAAACACGTTCAGCCCGTGGACCTTTTTAAAATATATAATGCTTATTTTTTATTTTTTTTTTCCATTTGAAGTAGCTGTAAGTTTGTGTAAGATGGATGGATCCAAAACCAAAAGTATAAATTACAACGGAAAGGCTATTTGGAGCTGATAGACAGAATATTAAAATGGATTTGTTAATACAAATAAGAATATTTAGTTGTTTTAAAGCACAAAAGCAAACATTTGATTCTCAAATAATGACATTTTTCAGATTTAAATTCATTTAAAGGGAGATAAACTGAATATTTTGGATTTTGAAAATTTCATAAAATAATTGGCTGAGAACGTAATGATGAAAATAAATGATCAATCTGCACCTGTTTTACTGTGATTTATTTTGTTAAAAAAAAAAAAAAAATCAACACCGTCTGGGTATCTGCTGATAAATGAAAGAAAAACAAGTTGATATTTATTCTCAGTCACAGCCTTAAAACTACAATATGTTTCTACATGTTGTTGTCACTGCTGCCACTTTGCTTCAGACTTTTTTCCTCATGCATTAAACAACAGGCATCGTTCAGGGGGAGGAAAGCTGTTGAATTTTCAGTTTGCTGGCTGCCGCCTTTCATAAACATGAAATGAAGCTTTTATTTTTGCTGCAGGGAAGCAAAAGTGTTCAAAACAAAAAAAACAAAAACAGTTTTGCTTTTATTAATACAGTAATCAGTTATCTTTTTCTCTGTGGGCTGATATTCAACTATGTTCTTATGCAGAAACAGTAAACAATTTTAACAGTCAAAACTTGACAAACGCCAACAAATAAAGAGGTGGAAAGGAAACACAAACAACAGACTCAACTGAAAAAGGACTAAGTGACTGAACAGGTGATTTGTGTCTCTGACTGAAGCATGATGAAGTTGTCGGGTTAATTTAATGGCCTAAATCATGGATTAAAGATGCATGACTGCAGCTGAAAAGCTCCGACAATGAAGGACAAAACACAAGTGATGAATTTACAAATAGGTCAGGACGGTTAGTTCATAATGGACTAATTACAACAGCGCTGTGTGACAGCTTAAAATACAACCTGCCTTAAAACCATGTTTAATTCAGTGCCTGCTGTTTTATGATAATCTGTTTAATGTAATACACAAATGTCCACAAGGGGGCGATATATTCAAGTTAATTTTTAGTGCCAAATTCAGTACTGCTTAATCTGCCACTTATTTTTCCAGATTAAAGTATGAAGTGACATGTTAACACCATGTTGGTTTTTTTTTTGTCTGAGCAACAGATCTTAAAAAAAAAATCACAAACATTTATTATTTAGAGAAAGAAACCGCAAATCTTCACACAGAGATGCTGAAATCCCAAAACTCAACTCTGGTTTATTTCTATTACCACCTTTCATACAAGGATTCAGCCCACAGAGCTTCACATGAGAACAAAAGCACACACACACACACACACACACACACACACACACACAAAAGCAAACAAACAGAACAATAAGTTTAACAATAATAAAATACAGATGAAAGGAAACGAGAGACATAAAATGACTATAACAAAATGACTTGTTAAAAATCAATAGGTACAAATCAGTAAAATATAATAAACACAGCAAATAAAGACAACAATTAAAACTTAAAAACCAAGATGATAAACGTTACGCCAAACTAAAAACCGAACATAAAATTTTGCACCTTAAATGTGCAAAATAGTTGCTTATAAATTAGTTGTTGATGAATTTACTCCTAATCTTTCCACCTCTATATGAACTAAATCCACTTTATCAAATAATGAGAACATATGAATTCCTTGCGGAGCTGTAATCATCTCTGCTGCTCAGTTTAAACATTAAAGACGGTTTTTGAAATCTTCTGTACAAATGTCTTGTACTCACGAACCCTCAAGAGGCTCAAGACTGCGTGTAAGAGGGATAAAAGCTGCGCCGCTTTGAGGAAGAAAAAAAAAAAAATCAATGCAGATTACAGATCATGACGCGTCGGCACGTCGCCGGGGATTTTATCCTTGAACTTAATCATCTTCTGAATGATGCACAAGGGGAAACTTTGACCGCTCCACATTTTGAAGGAGGGATATATTGAAACTATTTGCACGATCAGAAAACCTGCCAAATTATTCTTTTCTTTTTTCTTTTTTTTTTTAAATTGAAAGAAATCCATCATAAAGCAGCGCACTTCAAAAGAAGTCCCTGATGGGATTTTCTTGGTCTTGATTCCCAGAGCTTCAAAAATACTGGAAATGTTTCTTACAGTATCAACTTCACCACAAGTGCTCTTTACATTTTTCTTTTGGTGGGAACTTCCCTTTAATGAAATATATCAGGCAGATCTTGAATTGGGGGATTCTGTGTACTGTGATTCATCACGTTACACACACACACACACACACACACACACACACACACACACACATGAATGACCCTCATACTGTAGTTCACACTGCATTCATTACTGCCATTGATGCCGATCTCAATCTGATACTCGGTGTGGGTGTCTTTTTTAAAAAAAAATTTTTTTTTTAAATCCCTCTTTGATTTGATTTATTCATGAATGTGTGTTTTTGCTGTGTGCGTTTCATGTGTGTGTGTGTGTAGATGAGATGAACTTTGTAACGGCACATTGTTGTTGTTGTTTGTGTTTGTGTTTTTTCCTCTTCTGGATTATTGATGAAGACAAAAAAATTAAATCAATAAATGATCCGAACGTATTTTACCGCGTTGAGATGATTTGTGGCGTGTTTTCTGCCCCGCAGCGCCGGCCCCAAAGGAGACAACATCTACGAGTGGAGGTCGACCATCCTGGGACCGCCGGGCTCCGTGTACGAGGGAGGGGTCTTCTTCCTGGACATCGCCTTCACGCCCGACTACCCCTTCAAACCCCCCAAGGTACCCCCCCCCCCCAAATAAAAAGACGGGTGCTGCATTCAATTTTGTAATTTTCTTAAATTTCTTCTTCTTTAGTTTGTTTATAATGTCTTTTTTAAATTTAGAATTTTTTTCCTTGAATTATTCTTAAATCATTTCGAAACGTGTCTTTTTTCTTAATGCTGCGTTCAAGAGCAGCTGGGGAGTCGGGAAAGTTTTGAGCATCCGAAGCAGGATAATACACCTTAAAGGCTCGTCGAGGTGGGAATATCCTCCCCTGTGGAATTGTGGGAGTTTTTTTTTTTTGTTGTTTTTTTCCAAAGCTCTGAGACGTAGGTTTGGCGTAATGTTGACGTGGCAGCGTTTGTGGTTAAGGGAAGAAAATATGCCCCAAAAAAATACGCTACTTGGTAATTAGCCTCGTCTGCCTGGTTTTTCTAGCTGCGTTAAATGTTGAAAACGTCCGTTCATTGAAATGTAGCGTACGAATTTCAATTTCCAGCAGCCTGAACGCACGTTTTATCCAACATTACTCAAACAAGAATACATTACGCTGTATTTTTTGTGTGTTTGGGGACTTTTATGCTCCTGAGTTTCAGCACTTGTGTTGACGGTGGATCTGTGTACTGATAAGCAAAAAGGGATTTTCCTTTCGTGATCATGTTTCCTTGCAGCTGTAGTACCTGTATTCGGCCAGCAGAGGGTGGTTTTTGTTGTTGTGTTTTTTGGGGGTCTCCAGACAAATACAAGCAAGTTCGGTCTCTGCGGTCCAATACTAAACTGAATAGTCCTCAATTCTTCCAATTTTCTGAAATGTGTGACTGCTTGCTTTAAAATCATAGAATCAACTGTCGATAAAAAGTCTCACGGTAAATTCATTTTCAGGGGTTGCATGTCCTCTTTTAATAACTGCTTTATAGATAGATAGATAGATAGATAGATAGATAGATAGATAGATAGATAGATAGATAGATAGATAGATAAGACTTTATTAATCCCACAGTGGGGAAATTTTGTCATCACAGCAGCATAGAAACACAGTTTGGGAAAAAGAAAGGTGCACACTGAGAGAAGAAAATGACAAATACGTATCCAATGAAATAAGATGGATAAAAAAAATTCTTAAAAAAAAAAAGTAAGACCAATGAATAAATAAACATGTTGTTGTTGTTGTGTGTCTGCAGGTAACTTTCCGTACGAGGATCTACCACTGCAACATCAACAGTCAGGGTGTGATCTGTCTGGACATCCTGAAGGACAACTGGAGCCCCGCCCTCACCATCTCCAAGGTGCTGCTGTCCATCTGCTCCCTGCTCACAGACTGCAACCCAGGTAAGACGGAGAGAGACGCGTCGACATTGAAAAAACTAAAAGAGCGAAGCAGCTCATCCATCTTCCAGCTGCGCAAAGTTTTCCCCCTTTTTTTAATTTTTTAATTTCTTTACAGCGCCATCTTTTCTGGTTTGTTTGTTTGTTGTTTTTTTTCCCAATGAGTTGTTGACGTCAAACTGTGAGAACTTGATCCTAAACTTCTGACACAGTCTGAGTTTTGCCGCCGGCTGTTTTTGGTCACCAAAGATCCACATTGTTTGGAGCTTTGACAGCCAGCGTTGAAGGGCCTTTAGCGGTTGTTTGTTGTTGTTTTTTTTTATTACGTGCTCAGTTTGCTGCAACAAACAGGGAGACGGAATCGTTTCAGTTTTCGCTCGTTCCTCTGGCTGCTTTTTTTTTGCAGCTTGAAACTGGATCAGAAGTAAAAACACTCGAGTGAACAAGAGTGTTTCAGAGGAGCTGGTTCAGAAAAGTGATTTTTAAATCCCCTTTGAAGCCCCTAAAACAACACTTTCTATGGTTTTACAAATCAACACAAACCTGAAACTCAAGTCTTGTAAATGTTTTGACAGGAAACCCGCTGTGTTTTCTCTGACGTCCTATTCTGGTTTATAAATGGACTTTGCTGCTCGGAGCAAAGGCCACCGGGGAGTGTTTTTTTTTATTTATTTACATTTTACCAGCCTCTTGGAGCCGCAGATGGAGACTCGTTCAGTCCCACAGTCGACGCGCTGCTTTCAGTAAAGATTTGAGACTCTGCTCAAATATTTTACTATTTAATGTAAAATTTAAAAAAAAAAAAACACGCTCTTATTTTGAAACAGGTAAATTAAAGTAGTATTAAAAACGGGGAACTTGTTTAAAAACTCTTTCGATCGCCTCCGATTTGGTTTTGAGTTTTTTTGGACTATTCGTACTTTTACGTGCAGATGAAGTTAACGTGAAACATGTATATATATATTTATTTATTTTTTCCCGCCTCAGCTGATCCCCTGGTGGGAAGCATCGCCACCCAGTACACGACTAACAGAGCGGAGCATGACCGCACAGCCAAACAGTGGACGAAGCGATACGCCACATAAACCCAGCGAGGAAGAGGAGGAGGACGAAGAGGAGGAGGAGGAGGGTGGGATCTGGGTCGTTTGTGTCGGAGGGGTTATTTCTATCTCAGATTTTTAGTACTTTATTGTCTGGTATATTTTTTGCTTCCTGATTAAGTTATCTCCACAAATATGGTAATAAAGGAACACAATGGAAAGGAAGTCGTGTCCGCCTCCTTGTTTTTATTTTAGAGGTCACTGACAGAAATACAAAAAAATGTAGCTTATTAGCAGCCTGTTTTTAATCAGGAAAGTTTTTGTTTTTGTTTTTTATGTCTGCTCAGCACAACCGTATCCTGTTTTCCTGTTCATTATAGGTCATGAAATTTCCGCTTTTTAGTCAGTGAAAGTCCGGGAGTTTGACATCGACTCTTGTCGTGTTTAATGTTCATATATGCGGCTTATAGACGCTAAAAGTGACCATGATGTTTCTGATTTCACTGCAGAGCCCCCCAGTGGCCAACATGTTTATTACAACACGATCATGACAAGTTTTTGAACTCTCTGGGCGAAAAAGAAAGCTATCACCTTAACAAGCAACCAGTTATTACGGCAACGCCTCTTATTTTCAGACTGTTTTTAAAACGCATGACGATAATAATCCCTCTTTGTGTTGGAGTTGATACGGAAGCAAGTCGGCACGATTTTAGTTCCTTTCACAGCTTTGTTGAGCCCGAGCTGCACCGACCGTGAAGATAATGCTTTTAGCGTGCCAAAGATGGAAATACCGCTGCTCATTAAATACAAGTGCGCTGCGGGGGTCAAAGTATATGAAGTATGTCGATCACGGAGGTCCTGTGACCTCAAGACGTCAAAGTCAGGTGGACGGCGTGCATCGCGTCGTCTGCAACGGACACAAATAATGAAAACTCATTTTCGTAAGGACGACAGGCGCCTCAAAGAAATCAATTTCTGTTGATGAAGGACAATTAATCGATGATTCGGCACATCGGTGTGAAGTCCACACACAAGGAAGTCAAAGGAGACCCGTCGAAAAAAACATAAACTCCTCAGTTCTTCTTTTCTCTCCGTCTGAACCATTAACATGCATTCATGCACAAAATCTAATAATATCTGCTCAGCTTTTCTTTTTCTTTTTCTTTTTCTGCAACACCCAGATGTATTTTGTTTTAATCCAAGAACAGGAAGCATTTACTGCATTGTGTACTTTTACTTTTGATACATTAAGTATAGATCATACGTATATATACTTATACTTCAGTAAGGTTTTGAATGCAGGACTTTTACTTGTAGTGGAGTATTTTCACAGTGCAGTATTAGTACTTTTACCTTTGATACTTTTGAGTATTTGTTTCTTCTAAAACTTTTATTTAAGTACAGTTTAGATTACAGTACTTTTACTCGTAGTGGAGTATTTTCACAGTATGGTATTAGTGCTTTTACCTTCGATACTTTCGAGTATTTTGTTCTTGTAATACTTGTATTCAAGTACAGTTTTGAATGTAGTACTTTTACGTGTAGGCCTTTATATATTTGATCCTTTTATTTCCCAAAAGTTGATAGTTGACTTATTTTGAAAACACACGTGCAGCGTCAAATCCCAAACATGATTTAAACAAGATTCATTCGGTTATCTGTCGTGGAAAAGTTCATTATTTTTACATTCCCATCAGCCAGTGTGCAGCTGAGCGTAAAAAAAAATAAAAAAGCCGCGATTTACGAGGCAGTAATCATAATAAACATCATTATGTGCAAGCTAACATGTCGAATTTCTGCCGAGGACATCATGTTCTGACCACATTATGTTCTTCAGCTGCCAGGTGTTGGACACACGGAGACGTCCTGATGACGTGGTTTCACACGCGATCCGTTCGGCACAGCGTCACAGAGCGGTGGTGGAATGTAACCAAGTACATTTACTCGAGTACTGTATGAAAAAAAAACACAAATCTGAGGTATTTGTACTTCCACTTAATGCATACCTCATACTCCTGCTGTTCTAAAACTCAGAGGTAAAACATCGAACGTTTTACTCCTCTACGTTTGTCTGACAGCTTTGGTTACTTCTAAGACGACAGTTGTTCTTTCTGTCCAGTAAAAAAACAAAAAAACATGTCTCTCGAAATTGGGTGGTTTTGAGAGGATTGTTCTGATGAACAGAAGGACTCTATGTTCCTTCACGGGCCGAGAAAATTCAATTACTTTTCAGGGGAAATAAACCGTTTCACTCGGATTCGCTGGAAAATGTGTTTTTTTTAAGAAACTTTTTGGAGATATGTGGTTCTTACAGAACGGAAACGATCCAAACACACGACGATCTTTCAGAGTAGTAAAAGAATATATACTTTTGAGTATTTGTTTGTTCTAATACTTGCATTCAAGTACTGTTTTGAATGTAGTACTTTTACTTATAGGAGAGTAGTTTCACAATGTGGTATTAATACTTTCACCTTTGATACTTTGAGTATTTCTTTCTTCTAATACTTGTATTTAAGTACAGTTTGGATTACAGTACTTTTACTTGTAGTGCAGTATTTTCACAGTATGGTATTAGTACTTTTACCTTTGATTCTTTGAGTATTTTTTTCTACTAATACTTGTATTCAAGTACAGTTTTGAATGCAGTACTTTTACTTGTAGTAAAGAAGTTTCACTGTGGAATCAGTACTTTTACCTTTGATACATACTCTATTATTTTCTTCTAATACTTGTATTCAAGTACAGTTTTGAATGGAGTACTTGTAGTAGAGTATTTTCACAGTTTGGCATTAGTACATTTACCTTTGATTCTATTTTTTTCTACAAATACTTGTATTCAAGTACAGTTTTTAATGTAGTACTTTTTACTCGTAGTGGAGTATTTTTACAGTTTGTCATTCGTACTTTTACCTTTGATACTTTTGATTATTATTTTCGTCTAATACTTATATTTAAGTACAGCTTCTCATACTCTTATTCAAGTACAGTTTTGAATGTAGTACTTTTACTTGTAGTAAAGAAGTTTCACTGTGGAATCAATACTTTTACCTTTGATACATACTCTATTATTTTCTTCAAATACTTGTATTCAAGTACAGTTTTGAATGGAGTACTTGTAGTAGCGTATTTTCACAGTTTGGCATTAGTACATTTACTTTTGATTCTATTATTTTCTTCAAATACTTGTATTCAAGTACAGTTTTGAATGTAGTACTTGTAGTAGAGTATTTTCACAGTTTGTCATTCGTACATTTACCTTCGATACTTTTGATTATTATTTTCGTCTAATACTTATATTTAAGCACAGCTTCTAATACTCTTATTCAAGTACAGTTTTGAACGCAGGACTTTTACGCGTAGTAAAGTAGCTCCACTGTGTATTGTTTGTACTTTTACTGCGGTGAAGGGCCTGAAAACGTGCTCCTCCTCCTCCTCCTCCTGCTCCTCCTCCGGCTGCGTTGTGCAGAAATGCCTCCAAGCGGAAGGCTCTCCGGTTCACCTCGTGAACGCACGCAGCTTCGCCGTGCCGGCCCGTACTTGCTCTCCACTTCACGTTGCGTCTGCAACGTGACCGCTGTGTTACCGTTCCTCTCTTACGTCGCCGCGGCGCTTTGGCTCCGCCCCCTCCGGCGTCCTGAAAGTGTGTCACTGGGTTAAAGCGGCTCGAGCGGCCGGGCGGAGGGGCGTGGCCGACAAACGGGTCACATGGGCGCGCCCCGCTATTGAGAACATTTAGTTCTCCTGACGAACCCGCAGTCGCACAACAAGGGGGGAGTTCCTCCGAGCCGGCCGTTCGTTCCCGACCCGATCTCTCGCAGGAGGACCCCGCAGACTCGTTCCCCGAAACGGATCCCTGATATGAGCTCCGTCTTTTTACTCGCTCGCCATCGACTTTAATCTCCGTCGTTGTTTTTTGGGGGTTTTTTTTGGGGGTTTTTTTTCGTGACAAGTTGAGTTCAGTTTGTTGGGAGATTCTTTTTTTTTTCCTTCCTCGGACGAAGATGCCAGAGGACGTGGAGACAGCCAAGCCCGGTAAGAAGACGGATCTTTGACGGGAAATGTCCTGTTTCAAGAGAAACCAATACGAGTGTGTGTGTGTGTGTGTGTGTGTGTGTGCGCGCGCGCAGACACTTTGCTGCAGTGTCGGTGACATTCATTCATCACCGAGCCCGGCTGTATTATTGCAGCAGTTTTATTATTTTTTTTATTTTACCTTCCGTCAATATTTTATTTTGGTTTGTTTGCGCATATTTGTGCCATTGAACGCATCACAGTGAGTGTTTCTAAAAACAGATCGAGGTGATAATGGTGGATCAGAAGGAGGAACGTAAAAGTCTTCCGTCCCAGTCATTGGAAGTTTTGTTTGTTTTTCTCTTCTCGCTGTATTGCAGCATTTATAATCGTCGATTAAGCGTCGGAAATTGTTGACGCGCGTTTTAAAATCGCACTGTTGCGTTGTCGTGAGCTCGAAGTGTGATAATAAACCTCGTTCTGGCTCTTTTTGTTTTGTTTTCCCCGTGTTTTCAAATCGGTGAGAGGAGTCGGGCAGTTCGGCGTTTCTATCTGACACAACAGCCGTGTTCCGCTTCCTCCGGCCGCTCTCACATGGACAGCGTAGACTAGCCATGTGTCCGTGTGTACAGGCTTTCCGGAACGCTCCTCCGATTGGTCGAGGGGCGTTCCTATCAGCGCGCACGCTTCGACTGGAACGCTTCTCCCATTGGTCGGAGCGCAGCCCGTGACGTATGACATTGAATAATCCACGTTGTACGCAGGACTCCTGGCGAGAGGCTCGACTGCGAGATACACGTGAGACGGGGTGGAGACAGCCAGCGCGCTGACCTAGATCTGTCCCCCCCCCCCCTTCTCCTCCGCCTCCTCCTCCTCCTCCTCCTCCTCGTGCTTCGCTTTCACAGAAATTCATGACAGGTCCACGTGTGGGTGGCGCGTGAAAGAGAAGCCCATTTAAAAAATTTTTTTTTTTATTATTCTTTCAAGAGCTGTAGAATAATAATAATAAAAAAATTCCATTAAAGCTGCAAAGTTTTAATGTTTTGTGTGCAAACGTGAGTGTTTGTTTTGTTTGTGTTTTTCCGCACCGCCCTACTTCAGTTCATTCACTTTAAACATTCCAGAGAGGGACGGTGTTAAATCTCAGTGCCTTGCCCGAGGGCACGTATGTGACATATATTGGAAAATATACAAAAACCTGCATCTGTTGACTCTTTAAATTATTCTTATTCTTATTATTTGTTTTAAAAGGGGCGGAGTTATTTCCTGAACACAGGGGCACACATGTCATTACGTAACCCGCAGGCGGTTGTTTTCCTGTGAGTGTGTTTGGTTGCACGGGTTGCCCCGGTGCTTCGGTGACCCTGTCTGCACAGAGACCCGGGCCTGTTATGTAACACCTGTTATCCAACCAGCAAAAAGCACTGGAGGTGATAAACAGGTCAAATCTTAGTGCTGACTAAACCAACCAGGAAACACACGCATACAAAAACACACATACACCCACAGCAGTACTCCTTGGGTGTGTCACAGACACATACTTCTGTACGGATTTATTTGCACTGTTTATTTGGCAGACAGAGCAAGTCTATTTTTCACATTTATTTTTTTTATTACTGCTTGTGTTTTAACTCGTGCTCCAACCTCAGGCTAAAAAAAAACAAACCCACATATCTCGATGTGCTTCGCACGTGTTCTCACAAAATTCGGTTTATATGAAAGTAAAATAGTTTCCACGTTAGAACGATGACAGTACGTGTCTGAATTTGAACTTTTCCGCCTTTTTTTTTTTTTTTTTTTATACTTTTGATACGCGTGGAGCGATGTCTAAAGAGTCTTCGCCTTCCTCTTCGACAGGAGGCGTCATTGCCTACATTTCCTCCGGCTCCGCCTCCAGCCCGGAGTCCTGTATGAGCAGCAGCCCCGGCGGCGGCTACCTGTCGACGTCTCCGCCCCCGTCCCGCCCCTCGCTGCCCAGCAGGGCCGTGGGCATGGTGGTGGACATCGCTCCGCCGGCCAAGACGGGCCACCAGCGCGGCCACGGCACCGAGAAGGCCGGCCGGTCGTCCACGTCGGCCAAGAGCAGCATCACGAGTGAGCACGGACACGTTGAAGAAAAAAAAAAACAAGCGCGTCGAGCCGTTCCCGGTCCGGTGCCCGTGACTCACCGTTCCTCTTTTTGTTTGTTTTTTTGTCTCTTTGCAGAAATCAACGGCATGGTGCTGTTGTGCAAGGTGTGTGGCGACGTGGCCTCGGGCTTCCACTACGGCGTCCACGCCTGCGAAGGCTGCAAGGTGAGACGGGCTCCCGGACGCGTTTTTCCTCTCTGCCCGCTTTGATCTGTGTCCTCTTTGCTCATCACGGGGATGTCGTTGTGCTTCTTTAGGGCTTCTTCAGGAGAAGCATCCAGCAGAACATCCAGTACAAGAAGTGTCTTAAGATGGAGAACTGCACCATCATGAGGATCAACAGGAACCGCTGCCAGCAGTGCCGCTTCAAGAAGTGTCTGTCCGTCGGCATGTCCAGAGACGGTGAGGTTTTTTCTTCTTTTTTTTTTTTTCTGCATTTCAAACAGAAAAAAACAACCTGTTGATTCTTTTCGTGCTCCTTAATTCGTCAAACTAACATCTGTCGTTTTTTTTTTCTCTCTCTCAGCTGTCAGGTTTGGTCGCATCCCGAAGAGAGAGAAGCAGAGGATGCTGCTGGAGATGCAGAACGCCATGAACAACATGATGAGCAACAACAGCCAGCTGCACAGCATGCTGCACGGCCACCAGAGCCCCCCCCTGCCCATGGAGGCCATGACCGGCGACGCCAGCGCCTCGCCGTCCTCTTCCTCCTCCTCCTCCTCCTCCTCCTCCTCCTCCTCCGCCGCTTCCGAGTCTCCGTCCTGCTCCAACCCCTCCTCCCCGCAGTGCGCCCAGGACTCTGAGTCGGTGGTTTCCATGGACACCAACTCCAGCTCGGCGTCGTCCTGCGGGTCGGACAGCGGCGAGGACGAGGCGGTCGTGGCGGTGAGCAGGCAGCACCAAGGCGCCTTCGCGTTCGGCCAGCAGAGGTCGGCGCGCCGGGGCCAGGCCACGCCCTCGCCGGTCGCCCCGGAGACGGGTGCCGAAGGCCGCACGGAGGAGGAGCAGCGGCAGGAGAGCTGGAACTGCTGGAACAACAACAACGCGGCGGCGGGCGGCTACCGGCACAAAGTTTACAGCGGTGGCCAGCACGTCACCAACTCTGCTTACAGGGAGGACAGAGGAGTCTACCAGCAGCAGCAGCTCAGCAGCGCCCCCAGCTGTGAACCGTCAGAAGACAGCCAAAGACAGCATGACTTCAATACACAAACTGCCTCATGTGGTTACCGTGGACCAACCGGCTGCGTGAGCAGCAGAGCACACCTGGTGAGTCGTTGGTTTCTTCGTCTCGCAGCAGAACACCAGACCGCTTTCCGATTACCTTGAAATGAACTCTCAGGTCCTCCGTGTTCTCCAGGTCTGCCCGATGAACACTTCACCTTACGTGGACCCCCGCAAGCCCAGCCAGGAGATCTGGGAGGAGTTCTCCATGAGCTTCACCCCCGCCGTGCGGGAGGTGGTCGAGTTCGCCAAGAGGATCCCGGGCTTCCGCGACCTCCCCGAGCACGACCAAGTGAGCCTGCTGAAGGCCGGGACCTTCGAGGTGAGAGGCCGAGCGTCGACGCGCCGTGTTGGTTTTTTGCGCGAGCCGACCGCGGCTTCCTCAAACAGAGCCGACTAATATTTGTTCCGATAACAGAATGGAAATGAAAAGAGACTTCACAAAATCCGTGACGTCGTTTCAGATATTTTAGTTGTAGTTCAATCAGGTGCTCCCGAAACGCTGACTAACCTTCAGCTTTTAGTGTGACATCATAACGTCCACTGAAAAGCTGAACGGACAAAAAAACGGCATCAGAATTATTCAGTCTTCAGTGTGCTGCAAACAAATGACAAACTCTTCTTCTTCTCTCTCTCGACCCGCCAGGTGCTGATGGTCCGGTTCGCCTCTCTGTTCAACGTGGCCGAGCGCACGGTGACCTTCCTGAGCGGCAAACGCTACAGCCTGGACACGCTGCGGTCGCTGGGCGCCGGCGAGCTGCTCAACTCCATGTGCGAGTTCAGCGAGAAGCTGGCGGCTCTGCGGCTCGACGCCGACGAGATGAGCCTCTTCACCGCCGTGGTGCTCGTCTCAGCCGGTAAGAACGCGTATATATATCTATATATATATATCTATATATATATATATAAAGATTTTTTTTTTTTCGATCTGCTGTTGCGTCTCCGGTGTTAACGTGTCCTCCTCTCCGTCTCGTCTCCGTCTCAGACCGCTCGGGGATCCAGGACCTGAACCCGGTGGAGGCCCTGCAGGACAGACTGATCCGGGCGCTGCGAAACCTGGTGATGCAGAACCACGGCGACGAGTCGGCCACCACCTTCACCAAGCTGCTGCTCAAACTGCCCGAGCTGCGTTCACTCAACAACGTGCACTCGGAGGAACTGCTCTCGTTCAAAGTGCACCCTTAAAGGCTTCTTCCCGGGGGGGGGGGGGGGGGCTCCCTCCTCCTCCTCCTCACCCCTCGTATTCAACCAACCCAGTTTTGTTTCTAGATTGTATGAAAAGTTATTTTTTATTCTATTTTTGTTAAGTAGGCCACGTGGGGTCAGAAGAGAGAGCGAGATATAAGACGTACTGTATTTATAGAAGAGACCGCTTACGCTTGTTGCACACAAACACACGGCAGTACACGTGTGTCAGAGGTTTTTGTTGTTGTTTTTTTACTTTTTATTCTCCAGAGAAAGACGAGTACTTAACTGGCTTTACGACCTTATGACAAAGTAGAATCTGATTAGTCGGGAAGATTCGGATTAGAATGTTGTTGTTGTTGTTGTTGTTGTTGTTGTTTTCCTCCAAAAAAGCCATTTAATTCCAAAGTGTATTCTGTGACGAGCAGGTGAATGTGAGAGACGATATGTACTGTACTTTACATACATGTGTGCGTGGTCCAATACTTAAAGACTGCTACGTGTGTGACGAGGAAGGCAAGCTATCAGAAAAAAACGTATCGAAGAACGTGTGACGATGACGCTGCTAATGCATGGCTGTACTTAAAGTGGACAAATATTACTCGGATTACTCCCCTCGCCTCGGAAAGCATCTGCTCCTCGTCTCGGTGTGTGTGTATATATATATATATATATATATATATATATATATATATATATATATATATAGAGCGTCGTATGTTTAATTTGCATTTTGTTTACGTGTCCATGTGCACGGGAACCTCCCGCATGGTGATTTCCGGGGGGAGTCGATGACGCCATTTACAAAAAGCAAAACACTACATTTGCACAAGTTCTGGAGCAGAAAAATGATGTGACACAAAACCCACGAGTAGTGCGACACGGCATCATGTACATGTAATCACAACACGTGTTTCTTTTTGTCATTTTCCCACTTTCTGGATTTTACTTTTTTCTTTTTTTTCTTTTTTAAATCAAACTGTGTTTGCAGCACAGCACTGAATTTTGACACTTGTTTTTGTCATTTTGTTGAAATATCGGTTTCTTTTACTGGCATCAAGGCCATATGTAAATAACTATATAAATATATATATATATGTATAAATATCTGATGAAAATAGAATATAAATATGATATAGTATGAATAAAAAAAAGTGAAGAATACTGTGTGGTCTGTGTGGTTATTGATGTCTAAGTATATTTAATATTATAAATGATTAAATTCAAATATTAAATCCTCTGAACAGCAGTGATTACTGTTCACCACTAGGTGGAGCTCCATCCCTATGAAAACCAAGTGTTCAGCAGAACAGCAGATTGTGCTGCTTTCTGTCTCAACTGCAGTTTATATCACATTAGATTTAATTAATCTAACAACTTGTAAAATTTCACAGTATTATTATCAGCAGATTTAGTTTTCTATTGGGCGGTGAATTAATGATAATTTTATTTTAGATTTACAAATATAAGAGTTGTGTGTAAAGTACAATAGGGTTAAAAGCTGTGAAAAGAAGCTTCATGTAAAGCCTATATTAAACCCCCCCCCCCAAAAAAAAAGACTGGACAGAATAAATAGAGAAATAAATAAAGCAGAACATTTCAACATTTCAACCAAACTCTTTTCGAAACAGCTGTTACCAAACACTAATAAACACAGGTGTGCGTCATGAGGCGTGTACTCAAAGCGAGTGCAACATACCCAGGCTTTCTCTGGCTGAGCTGGCTAAAAAAGGAGAAACCCACAGTTAAAGAAAATCAGTTCCACAACTGTGGTTATCATCAAAATGTCATACTGTAGTACGTCATCCAAAATTTACCCCCAAAAAATACATATGATAGTATGTCAAAAAAAAAAGTCAAACAAATGTCATAGTGTGTAGTCAAAAAAGTAAAAAAAAATTGTCATAGTAGTATGTCTTTCAAAGTGTCAAAAAAATATTGTCCTATGGTATTTGGTCTGGACTTTTGGTATATGACTTGGCTGAAGAAGTTCATTGTGTTCCCGCCTGCCACACAGGGGTCCTAAGGTCAAACCCCTGATGGGAAGAGAACAAATCTTTAACACAAAATGTTTGTGTGATCAGCAAAGTATATCGATCTATATATTGTCGGAAATGTCAAAAACGTTTAGTAGAAAATTTGATAAGAGTCATGCCATAGTATGTCGTCCAAAATGTCCACAAAATGTTATACATTTATGTATGTCGTCAATAAAAGTCAAAGAAATGTCACTATAGTATGTGGTCCAGAATGTCAGTAAAATGTAATGGTGTTTGATATTTTACAAAAGGCTCATTGTAGTACAGGGTTGAGCGTCCCTGCCTGCCAAAAAGGAGACCGAAGTTCAATCCCCTGATGGGAAGAGAACAAATATTTTTTTAAAAATGGGCTTGTGTGATCAATAAAGTATATCTATCTATATATTGCCGGAAATGTCCAAAAAATGTCGTTGGAAAATTGATAAAGTCATGCTATAGAATGTCATCAAGAAAGTCTAAAAAAAGACACCCCCACAAAAAGTCATACGACAGTATGTCTTCAGAGATGTCCAAAAAATGTCATTCTTTAGTATGTCGTCAAAAAAATGTCATACTTTAGTATTGCTTTAAAAAAAATGTCTTACCAATGCCGTCCAAAATGTCCAAAAAATGTCATCTATAGTAGGTTGTCAAAAATGCTCTAAAAATGTCATACAATCCTATGTCACCAAAAAAAGGTCATAATATAGTATGTCTTAATAAAAATGAGTTTGGCAAAGTTCGTCCCACCAGAGAGGGCAGCAAAACACGACATCTCTGTCTGAAGTTTAGTTACTCATAAAATGTACAAGATACTTCATGTAATTCTTCACAAGAGTGCCATATCATCTAATTCGCTTTATTCATTTTTTCCAGAGCAAGATTCATTTTGCACAATTTTGAAAAGACAAATATTACAAAGATGAAAAAAAGATACAATACAGAGCAGAGAAAGGCAAAAAAGTAAATGAGCCTCTTGAAAGCCTCCACCCAGGTAATTTTTAAAGTTCACAAAGTTACAGAAAACACAAAGGATATACAGTACAGAAATATTATGACTACATACAACTAATGAAAATCAAATAAAAACAAAATGTTCATGACAACAACATCAAAAACAATAATATTAACAGAAAAGCAAAACAAAAATGTGAGTTTGATGATGGATGAGAGTGTATGTTCATATGTGCATGTGATGTGTATGTTACAGTTACAAAACAGCAGTTACAAGTTTTTTTTTAAGCACATTTTAAAGCATTTTATAGAGAAACAGCTTCTTGCCAAATGGGAAAAGCCAAGTTGGTACCCTGATTATATCATATCTGAGTCAAGTCAGCAATTGAGGTTAAGATAAGTTAAGATGACAACATGTTTTGTTTTACAGTATTATTTACTGGAATTGGATATCAAAAGCATCTATCTACATTAATCATAGTTCCATGTATTCTACCTTTATAGCTTGTAAATCATACCCATCACCCAGGATGTCTTCATCCATTGGCTTCATCATTCTCTTCCCCTTGTTTTCTTTTTTGGGTTGAATCTTCCACCTGAGTTTGAAGTCATTCAGTAGTCTTGTTGGTTATCACTGCACCTAGCTGGAGGAAATAAAAGTGACAGTACTGTTAAAGTCAGAGGTCTCCAACCTGTACCTTGTGAACTACCAGTAGCCCACGACCCAGTTCTGAGTAGATTGTGGAAGGTTGAAACAACATGCAGTGTATCTCGTATATAGACTTTCTTGAACGGGTCACCCAGGTATATTGACGGCCGGCCAAGTATCTTCGATCAAATTCAGCGTTTCTTTATTCATTTATTTATAATCTGTCCGGGAGAATGACGCTATCAAGACGATGATTTGAACATCAAAGTCATCTATCTACATTAATCATAGTTTCATGTATTCTACGTTTATAGCTTGTAAATATTACCCATCACACGGGATGTCTTCATCCATTGGTTTCATCATTGTCTGCTCCTTGTTTTCTTTTTTGGGTTGATTCTTCCACCTCAGTTTGAAGTCATTCAGTAGAGTCTTGTTGGTTATCAATTCACCGAGCTGAGAGGGAATAAAAATGACACAAGTGAACACTAACTTCATAAAGCAGAAACTAATTAAAGGAGTAATGTAACATAATGTACAATTAATACATTGTTTATGTCCTTTTAGATTTTGCTGTTAACCCAATTCGAACCATTATCATTAAAAGGATATCTCAGAAACGTCTGAATTGAACTTTTTCAAATATAGCACAACTACTCACTTGACATCAAAGCTCAGGATCACTGTGACTTCACATCTTCCTCATTCTTGTGAATGTAATATTTCAGGAATCCTTAAAGGGCTTTTTTCAAGGTTGGCACAAACATTCACTGAGACTCTAGGATGAACTGATACGATTTTGGGGGTCAAAGGTCAAGGCCGCAGTCATCTCACACGGACTCATACTCATGAGCGAAGGTAACTGTGACCTCATTAAACACCCCTGTGACCAAAACTCAATAATTCATACCCTTGTTATGACAACACTTCAATCACATTCCTAACAAGAGGAAATTATTACTATTCTTATTTGTCTATTATTGAGCACCAAAACGAGGAGCAGAAGAGCAGAACAGAAGTCTGATGTCTGATATTGAAGTCCGATATCTGAACCTTGATGACTACAGTATGAAGAGTAAACATGACGCCTGAAACCTTCAAACTGAATCCTATCATCTGATGTGGAAGTCTGGAGGATGGTCCAGAATTGTTTCTGTGCTTTTGCATGAGAGAACCAGAGAATATGGGAGTGAGATTTACCTTCTGTAGGATCTGAGACTGAATAAATGGATCTGAAAGATCAGCAGTAGAGTGAATCTTCATCCTCACCATTGTCTTCTTCACTCTTAGATCTGGACAGTCAAACAAACACATGATCACAAACCAAGGATAGAGTAATTGTAGCATTTTTTTTTTTTAAATGAGAGAAATGTATTTATAAGGTTTAAATTTATTTTCACCTTTATAGCACCAGATGGAGTATTCATTGTTACAGTTGTCATCATGCCAACCATGGTCTAAATTCTCAGCTGCACAGTGCTGGTTACCGTAATTATTTGGCTGTCCACTAATCCAGTTTCTGAAGGAGCTGTTGGTCTTGTCCGACCACCTCCACGGTACCCGGTACAAACCAATCCACACATGATATGTTGACTTAACTGACATCACCTGTGTGTTTTCCTGATCATTCTCAATCATAGCCAGGTCTGTGTGGTGTGTTCTGCAGTACGTCTGGGCATCCTCCCATGTCACTCCATTGGTAATTAGAGTATATGTTTTCTGGCCCGAAGGATTTACATCTGCAACAGAAGAAAAGTAAAGCTGGTGTGAGATGAACCATAGCAGTAGTTGTGTGAAGTTGTTGGTGTTTGAAAACATACATTTGGGTTATCTGGAGATGAGTGGTTATGAAATAATGTTTTCACATTAATAGAACATACATATGTACTTAAGTACAGACAGCCTGATCACCAGTGTGCAGCCATAAAAAGTAAACAAAGAGGACTTTTGACAGTGTTACTTCTTGTCTTTAAAGAATCAGCAATAATCAACTAGATGTTTAGTTGGTGGCTACAATCATCTGTAAACAACATCTCACCTTACTGTAGTCATGTTGAAATTAAGTATAATGTGTCATTACACTGTGATATCATTGAGGGTGTTATATACCACTCACTTTGACCAGATCCAAACAGTCTCAAAACTTTCAGCAACAGAGAGCAGTTTCATAGAAACACAATATAAATGCAAAATGTTTCTTACCTTGGTAACAAACAAAATATATTGTGTTCTTGCAATTAACATCATTCCATGTTCCACCGCCATACATTACGACACATACTTCATTTCCACCGTAATTATTCGGCTCTCCTGGACTCCATTTGTGGTAACCAGTTGTACTTGTTTTACCAGTCCCCGACCATCTCCAGGAGTTTGCATCATTGCCCATAACTCCTCTCCAGGATTTTGGGTCATCAGTGAGTCCGATCCATGCAGATCCGGTCTCATCACTAGGCCTGTTTAACCTGTTAATGTCATCCATGCTTTCAAAGGTCGCTAGGTCGGTGTGTTTCACTCTGCAGTAATGCTGTGCGTCTGTCCATTTCATCTTTGAGTTGACATGGTGGTATTCACGAAAGTTGTCAGGAGAGCAGGAAGTGAGGCCAAATCCTGGAGGTTGATGATAGAGAGAATATTTAACTGAAACACTGAAAATCGTATTCTGAATGGTTCGTCTGAATAATTTTGAAATCCCTTTATTTCACAATGATAACACATTTTTTATTTATTACTTTACTGTTTGAGGTATTTCCAAGTACACAACCCCGTGCAACGCTATCATTTGCTGTGTTCCAAGTCAAGTACTCTAATGAGTACACTCATGTATAGTACTCTTACATGCCGACAGTGTAGCTTTGTCTCTAATCGCATGTTGATCTGCACTTACTGGAAATGACCGTAACATTTGAATGTAGCAGAAACAGGTTTTGTGCACTCAAAACTCTTATTGAACAATAATATCAACAACTACCCATATACAGTCAAATCTGATAATCCAAACGTGATTCTTTCCCTTCATTACTTCATTTTAAGGCTCCTTTTTTCCAGAATGAATTTACATCATTTCACACATCTACATTTTAGGATTATGTGGTTTTACTTAAAGTGTTTTTTCTTTTTTTGCTTTTGTATAACTTCATTTCTTTGACAGTTTGGTGCAAAAAAAAAAAATCATTTCACAAGTCAATTGTGTCCTGTTTTTTATTCTACAATTCTTTGTTTAGAAAAATGTGCTGTTGCATAATTCTGAGGAATTTTTTAACTTGATATGTTAAATGATTTTGGTGACAGGAAACTGAAAAATACCAAAGTTATTGAATTCTTTTCCAATTAACGAATCCTGTTAAGTGTGCAAAATCCTATTTTTTTATTAAAGATATGTCTACTTTTACCATATATCATCAGGATACTCATCCTTTACTGCATGTTTTTTTTTACGTGACAGTATGATCACAATTATACTCTCAAATTACTTAAGTGGCTACCTGGTATGTGATTTGGAACACAGCAAATGTCTCCTTGGAGAGATTTTTTTGAAAATGAGAGCCACTATCCCAGTTTTAAAATGATATTACGCCTCCCTTTCTTCAAGGCTACCTCTCCTTCTCTGTTCCAGTGTGGCTGGATAAGATTTTCTAATCATATATCATAAAGTAGTTCTAAAACACCATAATTTGGTCCTTAGACCATGGCTGGATTAACATAAGGAGGCTTTGGGCAAAAATGTTTTACTGACCTCCCACTTGCGACCGTTTGAATATATACCCGACTGCCACCAAGTTCTCACTGTGACCTGCTAACAGACTTCCCAAGCTATAAAAATACTTAATATGTTGTAGTTTGTGGTAATTAAAATAAACAAAACTTTAAGTGAGAATATGTTTACAAACAATTTCACACGCCGTATCTCTACGAGTCTGGTATGGATGTGATGAATTTTGTTTTTCTAAACTTAAGACACTTCAAATTAATTTTTTTTTTTAAGAGTTTCTGTCTATCCTGTTCCTACTATTGATACTAATTTATAACATTTTCCATCTGTATAAAGTTAAAGGACAACAAGGTCGGTCAAAAGGCTTCAGATGAGTTCACTGCCACTTTGTAAATTAACTCTCTGACATGCCTGTAATTCTCAACTCAATGATTCCAAGGAAGATAATAAACTGTTCTGTGGTGAATATGAACGAACAATCACGCCAATTAAATTCTGTAGAAGCAGTCATGACTCTTACCCAAGATGACAAAAATCCAATGCATTGTATCCATTTGTGATTTCACTGAAAACCCCAATAATAAATGAATTTGAAAAGCTGCATAGCACCAGAACAGCAGATAGTACAGCAAAAATCCACCTTCAGACAATCTGAAACAGCCAGACTGTGGCTTCAGACTTGAACTAGTGTTTATAGCTCTCAGATATGGCTTTGAGCTGATATGAATTTCAAATAAATGTAAATCAATTTCCTGGAGATATTGAAAAGCAAGTATGAAAATCAGCAGGTAAAACAGATGATTCATGCAGGGAAATTTTCGGAAGTTTGAGTCCACAATGTCAAACTAAAATGGAACAAAGTAGATTATTGAATTTGATAAAGTGATTTGAAAAAAAACTACAACTGATTGCAGTTTTTTTTCAATAATATTTGTTTAGCTGATGATCGCTATCCAAGGCATTTGATATCGACGATCTCCTGATACCACGTCTCGATCCAATCCTTTTTTTTTTTTTAAATCCCAATTGTCCCATACATTTTTAAATTCAAGATAATGTGACAACTGAATAGGTCTGTACTGTAATATGGAAAACATTTCGACTTCCAAACTGTTCTGAAAAGTTTTTTATATTTTCGACTCTGATTGTTTTAATTTAATAAAAAGTTGTCCAACATTTTTATTGAGGACAATTCCCCTTTGTGCAGCACTTATTTTCATTGTTGTTTTCTTTTTGAAGTTTAGGGTTCTCCAGAGCAACTAATCTCTGTACTTTTATTTGAATTACAGTGTTTTTGTAGCTGTAAATAATTTGTAGCATTATGAATAAGGATATTGATAGTGAAGGTCGAGACTTTGGAGCTCCCCAAGGGTGCTTTAAAAGAATATCCAGGTGTCTTATGCAAAGTGATGCTGTGAACTGGAGACAGGAGGTCTCCTTTGGCTTTGTCCATTTCTTACATCTTTTTCTGGAGCAGTTCTGTCGTTTAAAAGAGTCGGTATCTCTTCTAATAAGCAGAAAAAAAAGACTAATTATTGTTACTTCTGCTCTAAAACTACCCACTCGCAACTTGATAAGCTGAGCCTCATGTGACACAATTATCTGGCTTGAGTTGAGCTTATGATTATGATGATTATTATCATTGATGATTTTTAGTGGAAGATATACTCAAATGTATATAATCCAGGATTTAAAATCTTTGCGGTCGCAAATTAATCAACGTTGGAGTCATATCTGCAAAGACATGTCTGCTGACCACAGAAGCATCTAGTACTGGGCTGAATCATTTTTTGCATGGTTATATGTACATGTAAATGTATATCCAAATAGCTGGTCTGACAAAGGTCACCTTGGTTTTTACAATGTTTGGTTCATCAACAAGTTATGTTTTATCCCACTTTGAGATTACACTGGGAATTTTACGTGGCCAGCAGAATTAAATACAATGAGTTGTAAAGCAATACCAAATCATATGTGCAAAAACCTCAACGTGATGCCAGGGAAACACAAGGAATAACGCAATGAATTGACCTAAAACCTTTGAACAAAGTACCTTAAAAATGTGCTGAAAGTTTTTCAAAGTGACAATGAAAAATATTTATTCACAGAAAGTTCCTTACAGCAGCACTGTGCAGTTAAGAGTTCAGACCACAGCTGATGTGCTAGTAACTACATGTGATGCGCAATAAACTACATTTGCAAGAAAAATATAACTGAAATAAATGGACAATTCCGTGTTGCCAGGAAATTGATTTAATTGAATTGCTACCGTCGAAAAACACCAAAAGAATGTACAGTAATACACTTTAACACGCCCTTAAATTATAACTGTAGTTGCTATATCATATATATGTGTCATTGTTTTACTGAGTCTCTACTTTAGTCACTCATCATTGAATAATAAAAACACATGTAAGACAGGAGACCATGTAGATATTCACTCATTGTATAAGGTTCTCTGAATCTGCTGATGTGCTGACGATCCGGCTGCAGTAACATAAAGGCAAGAAACAGGTCATCATTTTCCAATAGTTATTAAACCAAAAGAAATGGAATAATTTCTCATCTTGTGTTGCACCTGTTGTTTTTAACGGCTTCAAAAGTGGCAGCAATGCACCGAAAAGCTATTTGCTTTTACCGTCATTAACCGGCAAAAGAAGAAGATAACGTTACTGCCGGGTGAGATTAGATGCTACGGTACAAACAGGGAAAACATACAAAGAAAACTCAATCTGTCAAAAAGTTATTTGTTGAACTAAAGAAGAGTAAATGAAAAAGAGGTGCAGTGCAAACTGTACCAGGTAAATCTAGCACATCATAACTCCACCACAGTCATTTGAGAAGGAAGCAATGAGCAAACAGTCTCTCCATAGATCAACAATGAGTGTCTTGATTTGTCAATAAATTAAATAAGTTTTATGTTGGACGTGTAGAGAAAACAATAGTCTTCATCTTAAAGTTAAAAGCTAAAAACAGGCTTCTCATCAGATTTGTAATTGTGATTTTTTTGTGTTTCTGTGAACAACATTTGATTTTGAGTCAAGTATGCAGATAAGGCACAAGTGAAGATCACATGTTTTGTTTTACAGCATCTAAATCAGTTAATAAAGTCATTTGGCTAGATTAATTAAAGTTTAATGTATTCTACCTTTGTAGCTTGCAAATATTATCAGTTACACAGGATGTCATCATCCATTGGCTTCATCATTCTCTTCTCGTTGTTTTATCTTTTGGGTTGAATCTTCCTCCTCAGTTTGAAGCCAATACAGCAGAATAAACACACAAAAAAAGCACAGTTTCCAGCTACAGTCACACAACATCTGATGAATAGGCAGTATTACACTATAAGGTGCCCTGAAATAAAACAAAGTGATTAGTCAGAGGTGGAAAAAGATTCCCTTCCTATTATTAAATATCTACTGTGATCACACACAAACAAGAAAATCTGTCATTAATTGATCATAATTTTAAAACAGAGCAAAGACAGGTAAGCGTATGTTTTCAGTCATTGTATGAGTTTCTCTGAAGCTCATCGTTATATACTACTTGCACATAAGAACGTGGAAACAGATATCTTGAAAAAGTGACTGAACACCTCCTGAAAACTTGCTGACCTGCTGATTTCTCCCTGCAGTGAAGTGTAGGCCCATTTCAGACCTCACTCAGCAGTGATGCTGGATGAGGTCAGAGGTGAAAAAACCTTATCAAGCAGAGAGTGCAGCAAAACTACTTTTCACTCTGTTGTTTCATCAAGCTTAATATGTGAAGGATAATGCAGTTGTCTGCTAGAGTATTTAATTAACTTCATTTAGAACACATTATTATCAGGTACACGGGATGTCTTCATCCATTGGCTTCATCACTGTCTGCTCCTGGTTTTCTTTTTTATGTTGAATCTTCCAACTTAGTTTGAAGTCATTCAGTAGAGTCTTGTTGGTTATCAATGCACCTAGCTGAAAAGAAACAGAAATCACACCTGGTGCTTTACTAATCTAAGTTCATAAAGCATAATATAATTAAAGTATTAATGTGGCATCATGCACTGTTAAAACGAGATTAACTCCACGTGTTACTTTGCTGTTGGAGCACAGTTTGACTTAAAGAATGGGAGTTATCACAATGAATAGCTCTGAGATCTGCTGTGTTCTAGTATCCCCACCACCATTCTATTCAGTAGACCAGAAAAATATATAGTATGTCGCAATACATATACATGTTAAATGTAGTATGCAAAGTACCAGAAGTTGGTGGTGCTATAGCTCCAACCAGTTGCAGTACGTAAAAAGGAAGGAGATCCATTGAAAGGAAGTATACTCGTTCCAAAATCCATTCTTTTTCCTTATTACATAAAATGTTGTGTTACATATCAAGCCGGAAATCTGATCGAAAGTGTGCTCGCTAAGATCTAAAGACTAATGTGTGATGTCTGAAATCTGAACCTTAAGGTGAGAAGTCTTGGAAATGTGGACTGATTCCTACGCTTTGATCCTAAAGTCTGATTTTGAGGTGTGATGCCTAAAGTTGGCCCAAAATTGTTTCTGGGAGAACCAGAGAATATGGGAGTGAACTTTACCTGCTGAAGGATCTGAGCCTGAATAAATGGATCTGAAAGATCAGCAGTAGAGTGCATCTTCATCCTCACCATTGTCGTCTTCACTCTTACATCTGGACAGTCAAACAAACACATGATCACAAACCAAGGACAGAAACATTATTGCAATGCAAGAAAAAAAGAAAAATGCATTGAAAAGGTTTATATTTCTTTTCACCTTTATAGCACCAGAAGGAGTGTTCCTTGTTACAGTTCTCATCATGCCAACTATGGTCTGAATCCTCCACTGCACAGTACTCTAAACCACCGTAGTTATTTGGCTGTCCACTCTTCCAGTTTCTGAAGGAGCTGTTGGTCTTGTCCGACCACCTCCACGGTACCCGGTACAAACCAATCCACACTTCATGTGTTAACATAAGTGACAACACCTGTGTGTTTTCCTGATCATTTTCAATCATAGCCAGGTCTGTGTGGTGTGTTCTGCAGTACGTCTGGGCATCCTCCCATGTCACTACATTGGTAATTAGAGTATATGTTTTCTGGCCCAAAGAATTTACAGCTGCAACAAAAGAAAAGTAAAGCTAGTGTGAGATGAACCATAGCAGTAGTTGTGTGAAGTTGTTGGTGTTTGAAAACACACATGTGGGTTATCTGGAGGTGAGTGGTTATGAAATAATGTTTTCACATTAAGAACATACAGAGGTACTTAACTACAGACAGCTTGATCACCAGTGTGCAGCCATAAAAAGTAAACAAAGAGGACTTTTGACTTCGTGTTACTTCTTGTCTTTATAGAATCAGCCATTATCAACTATATGTTGTATGCTTAACTTGAAATTAAGTATAATGTGTCATTACACCGTGATATCATTGAAGGTGCTATATACCACTCACTTTGACCAGATCCAAACAGTCTCAAAACTTTCAGCAACAGAGAGCAGTTTCATAGAAACACAATATAAACGCAAAATGTTTCTTACCTTGGTAACAAACAAAATATTTTGTTGCCTTGCATTCAGCATCACTCCATGTTCCATAGCTCAACATTTGGAAACAGGCTTCATTTCCATGATAATTATCTGGCTCTCCTGGTTTCCACTTGTGGTAACCAGTTGTAGTTGTTTTATCAGTCCCCGACCATCTCCAGGAGTTTGCATCATTGCCCATAAATCCTCTCCAGGATTTTGGGTCATCAGTCAGTCCGATCCATGCAGATCCGGTCTCACCACTAGGCCTGTTTAACCTGTTAATGTCATCCATGCTTTCAAAGGTCGCCAGGTCGGTGTGTTTCACTCTGCAGTAATGCTGTGCATCGTTCCAGTTCATTTTTAAGTTGACGTGGTGGTATTCACGAAAGTTGTCAGGAGAGCATGAAGTGAGGCCAAATCCTGGAGGTTGATGATAGAGATAATATTTAACTGCGAAACATTGATTTTGTATTCTGAATGGTTCGTCTGACTCATTTTTAAATCCTGTTCATTTAATAATACTAATAAGTTCATGATCTATTACTTTACTGTTTGAGGTATTTCCAAGTACACAACCCATTGCAACACTATCATTTGCTGTGTTCTAAGCCATGGTCTCCAATGAGTACACTCATTAAAATATATATTTTAATAAATTAAATATTTTTTTAACAAATCACTTTTTTTGCTTGTCTTCAGTGTTGCACTTTGTAGACGGTCTGTACACTCGCCTCACAGCCAGCTGTACATACAGACGAGTTTTATCTATTCAGCTCCGAGGGTGGCTGTTTTGTTTTATTTTGAAAGTTTAAAATTGCTGATTTATTACATATACGGAGGTTGTGTCTCCTCGTTCTCCTTCCAGATGAGTGTATTTGCTGTAATTTTACTATGTGCCACTCACGAGAAGCTCCACGACAGTTTTTGCTTCGGTGTTTAAGAATCCTGAAAACGTGATCACTCGTTGATAGAATTGTTTTGCTCTCATTTTCAGCTCAGTGCAAAGTTTAGATACATATTCATCTTTTTGTGAAACGTCCGTTGTGCAAAATAATATGATGTTAGTTTTTAAAGAGACCAGACAGAGAAATCACCTCCTCTCCTCAAAATCCTCAAAAAAAGACCTTTGCAGCAGCGGCGGTCCTATTTTAACAGCTGTGCACCGCCGCTACCAAATGGAAACATGGTAAACATTGTTTCTGACCAACAGCAGCATTGTGGTGAAAATCAGCCCTTTTTGTGGTTTTCCACAACAGCTACAGCTACAAGTAGTAGCAGCTACAATGTTAGTTTTTAAAGAGGTGAGACGGATGCGTCATCTCACCTCACACTATATATTTCTGGACCGTTCAAGTACACCATCAGGATACTCATCGTTTACTGCATGTTTTATATATCTGAAAGTTTGAACACACGTATGCATTCAAAATACTGAAGTGACTACCTGTAATGTGATTTGGAACACAGCAGATGTCTCCTTGGAGAGATGCTCTGAAAATATTAGCCATTATACAATTTTTAAAATGATACTACGCCTCCCTTTCTTCATGATGGGAACCTTTCCTTAACTGTTCCAGTGTGGCTGTACATGGTTTTTTAATCATGTATTACAAAGTAGTTCTAAAACACCATATTTTGGTCCTTAGACCATGGCTGGATTAACATGATAAAAAGACTTTACGATCGTCTGTATATATACTAGACTGCCACCAATTTCCCACTGTGAACTGCTAAAAGACCTCCGAAGCCATAACCAAACTTAACATGTAGTAGTTTGTGGTAATTTGAATAAACACAACTTCAAGTGAGAATATGTTCACAGACAACTTTCACACATATCTCTATGAGTCTGGTATGGATGTGATGACAAAATGTTTTTCTAAACTGAAGACACATTTAAATGTGAGCTGATTAAGGGTTTCTGTACGCATATGCTTTGTATCTATAATTAATGCTCCCAAGGTTTTAAATCAGCACTAAATTATGAATGAGGTTAATGGTTAGACTTTGGTTGAGTTCACTGCACTTCTGTAAATTAACTTTCTCCTCCGGGCCGGTCTTTTTCCGCTCTATAATTCAATAGAAATCTCTGAACTATATGATTTCTACAAACCAACAACCATCACCATAAAGTTTTGTGAAGGAACGTTGACTCTTACCCAAGAAGAGAAAAGTCAAATGCACTGATGACGTCACTGAAAACTAAAAGAAAGAACAACAGAACAACACATTTACCTGGACAGCAGCCATTCAATCAAAATCCACCTTAAAACTAATACATACGTGCAAGACTACATTTTGAATTCACTTGATCATGGTTGTAAACTTTTTCTATTATTCAAGAAGTTTCTGAGGTGATATGAGTTTGAAATAAAAGCAGTTGTTTTTTGGAAAAAGATAACAGTGAAATCAATAATAACAGAAGATATACTTACATGTGTAAAGTCTGTCATTTTAACTCATGGCAATGGCAAATCAGGTCAAGTTGGAGTCAGTTGTGTCGACGCAAACTGTCTGCTGATCTCAAATGTTTCCAGTATTTCACTGCAACATTTTTGCATTCTTGTATTTAAATATCCAAATCGCAATTTTTATGAAGGTAAGATGACATGTTCCTCCGTCCATGTTCACCATTACCAACAAACGTTAAATTCCGAGCTGCATATATCATAATTCATTGTCAAACTTAAACACATTTTTAAAAATCACGCACGGAGCCGTCATCTGTATTTTCATTTGAACTCCACTCGACAAACAAGCTCAATATAACATTAACTGTCCATCAGCTAACATTACAGGAAAATGATGAAATTCTACTTAATGTAAAATGATGTTAGAAGTTTGCATCTCCAGCAAAATGTAACAGAGCAGCACCTGTATTTATGTTCATCAAAATAACAAACAAGTTGGCCACACCATCTTGCGCTTTGTGAGCACCTGTGTTGTGCCCAAGGAGACTAAAAACCCTTTTGTACAAAGATACCTAAAGGTGTCTTGAAAAGACAGTTGAAACATTTTAGAAGCAACGAGCAAACAGTCTCTCCATAGATCAACAATGAGCATCTTGTTTTGAATGAATTAAATACGATTAATGTTGGACATGCAGAGAAAACAACGGCAGAGACAGATTTGTCAAAGGTCAGGATTTTTGGAGTTGGAAGATATTAGTAGTTGTGTTTTTTTTTTAATTATTTCCTGTCAGCAACGTTTTCAGTCAGGTATACAGAAAAGGCACAAGTGAAGATGACAACATGTTTTGTTGATCAGAAATTCATTTGGTTAACAAAGTTTTCTAACGACATTAATAATAGTTTTATGTGTTCGACCTTTGCAGCTTGTAAATATTACCAGTTACGAGATGTCTTCATCCATTGGCGTCATCATTGTCTGCTCCTTGTTTTCTTTTTGGGGTTGAAACTTCCACCTCAGTTTGAAGTCGTTCAGTAAAACCTTGTTGGTTAGCACTGCACTTAGCTGAGGAGGAATATAAATGGCAGTAGTGTTTGGGGAATCGAATTTCCTGAAGCAAAAAAAATTAGTATGAATTAAATATAACGTACAATATAAATGTTATTCATTTCATGGTGATATTGGCACTTTTGGTCAGTAGCCTGAAACCCAATCCTGCAATCTGACACTTGAAACTTAAAGACTCTGAAATCGAACCCTTGTCGCTCTGATACCTGAGGTGTAAACGTGAAGTCTGAGGCCTGTGGAACCAGAGAATATTGTAATGAGATTTACCTGCTTTAGGATCTGAGCTTTAGTAGCTGGATCTGAAAGGTCAGCAGAAGAGTGAATCTTCATCCTCATCATGGTCGTCTTCACTCTTAGATCTGGACGGTCAAACACGTGACCACAAACCAAGGAAAGAGTCATTATTGCATTGCAACAGAAAATGAGAGAAATGTATCTATAAGGTTTATATTTCTTTTCTCCTTTATAACACCAGAAGGAGTGTTCCTTGTTACAGTTCATATCAATCCAAACGTGGTCTGAATTCTCAGCTGCACAGTGCTGTAAACCACCGTTGTTATTTGGCTCTCCACTAATCCTGTTTCTGAAGGAGCTGTTGGTCTTGTCCGACCACCTCCACGGTACCCGGTACAAACCAATCCACACTTCATTTGTTGACATAACTGACATCACCTGTGTGTTTTCCTGATCATTCTCGATCAAAGCCATTTCTTTGTGGTGTGTTAATTAATGTTGGAGTCATATCTGCAAAGACATGTCTGCTGACCACAGAAGTATCTGGTACTGGGCTGAATATTTTTTGCATGGTTATATGTACATGTAAATGTATATCCAAATAGCTGGTCTGACAAAGGTCACCTTGGTTTTTACAATGTTTGGTTCATCAACAAGTTATGTTTTATCCCACTTTGAGATTACATTGGGAATTTTACATGGCCAGAATAATTAAATACAATGAGTTGTAAAGCAACAACAAATCATGTGTTCAAGAACCTCAACGTGATGCCAGGGAAACACAAGGAATAACACAATGAATTGACCTAAAACCTTTGAACAAAGTACCTTAAAAATGTGCTGAAAGTTTTTCAAAGTGACAATGAAAAATATTTATTCACAGAAAGTTCCTTACAGCAGCACTGTGCAGTTAAGAGTTCAGACCACAGCTGATGTGCTAGTAACTACATGTGATGCGCAATAAACTACATTTGCAAGAAAAATATAACTGAAATAAATGGACAATTCCGTGTTGCCAGGAAATTGATTTAATTGAATTGCTACCGTCGAAAAACACCAAAAGAATGTACAGTAATACACTTTAACACGCCCTTAAATTATAACTATAGTTGTTATATCATATATATGTGTCATTGTTTTACCAAGTCTCTACTTTAATCACTCATCATTGAATCATTAAAACACATGTAAGACAGGAGACCATGTACGTATTCACTCATTGTACAAGGTTCTCTGAATCTGCTGATGTGCTGACGATCCGGCTGCAGTAACATAAAGGCAAGAAACAGGTCATCATTTTCCAATAGTTATTAAACCAAAAGAAATGGAATAATTTCTCATCTTGTGTTGCACCTGTTGTTTTTACTGGCTTCAAAACGTGGCAGCAATGCACCGAAAAGTTTTTAGCTTTTACTGTCATTAACCGGCAAAAGAAGAAGATAACATTACTGCCAGGTGAGATTAGATGCTACGGTACAAACAGGGAAAACATACAAAGAAAACTCAATCCGTCAAAAAGTTATTTGTTGAACTAAAGAAGAGTAAATGAAAAAGAGGTGCAGTGCAAACTGTACCAGGTAAATCTAGCACATCATAACTCCACCACAGTCATTTGAGAAGGAAGCAACGAGCAAACAGTCTCTCCATAGATCATCAATGAGTGTCTTGATTTGTCAATAAATTAAACAAGTTTTATGTTGGACGTGTAGAGAAAACAACAGCCTTCATCTTAAAGTTAAAAGCTAAAAACAGGCTTCTCATCAGATTTGTAATTATGTTTTTTTTGTTTCTGTGAGCAACATTTGATTTTGAGTCAAGTATGCAGATAAGGCACAAGTGAAGATCACATGTTTTGTTTTACAGCATCTAAATCAGTTAATAAATTCATTTGGATAGATTAATTAAAGTTTAATGTATTCTACCTTTGTAGCTTGCAAATATTATCAGTTACACAGGATGTCATCATCCATTGGCTTCATCATTCTCTTCTCTTTGTTTTATCTTTTGGGTTGAATCTTCCTCCTCAGTTTGAAGCCAGTACAGCAGAATAAACACACAAAAAAAACACAGTTTCCAGCTACAGTCAAACAACATCTAATGAATAGACAGTATTACACTATAAGGTGCCCTGAAATAAAACAAAGTGATTAGTCAGAGGTGGAAAAAGATTCCCTTCCTATTATTAAATATGTACTGTGATCACACACAAACAAGAAAATCTGTCATTAATTGATCATAATTTTAAAACAGAGCAAAGACAGGTAAGCGTATGTTTTCATTCATTGTATGAGTTTCTCTGAAGCTCATCGTTATATACTACTTGCACATAAGAACGTGGAACAGATATCTTGAAAAAGTGACTGAACACCTCCTGAAAACTTGCTGACCTGCTGATTTCTCCCTGCAGTGAAGTGTAGGCCCATTTCAGACCTCACTCAGCAGTGATGCTGGATGAGGTCAGAGGTGAAAAAACCTTATCAAGCAGAGAGTGCAGCAAAACTACTTTTCACTCTGTTGTTTCATCAAGCTTAATATGTGAAGGATAATGCAGTTGTCTGCTAGAGTATTTAATTAACTTCATTTAGAACACATTATTATCAGGTACACGGGATGTCTTCATCCATTGGCTTCATCACTGTCTGCTCCTGGTTTTCTTTTTTAGGTTGAATCTTCCAACTTAGTTTGAAGTCATTCAGTAGAGTCTTGTTGGTTATCAATGCACCTAGCTGAAAAGAAACAGAAATCACACCTGGTGCTTTACTAATCTAAGTTCATAAAGCATAATATAATTAAAGTATTAATGTGGCATCATGCACTGTTAAAACAAGATGAATTCCATGTGTTACTTTGCTGTTGGAGCACAGTTTGACTTGAAGAATGGGAGTTATCACAATGAATAGCTCTGAGATCTGCTGTGTTCTAGTATCCCCACCACCATTCTATTCAGTAGACCAGAAAAATATATAGTATGTCGCAATGCATATACATGTTAAATGTAGTATGCAAAGTACCAGTAGTTGGTGGTGCTAAAGCTCCAACCAGTTGCAGTACGTAAAAAGGAAGGAGATCCATCGAAAGGAAATATACTCGTTCCAAAATCCATTCTTTTTCCTTATTACATAAAATGTTGTGTTACAGATCAAGCCGGAAATCTGATCGAAAGTGTGCTCGCTAAGATCTAAAGACTAATGTGTGATGTCTGAAATCTGAACCTTAAGGTGAGAAGTCTTGGACATGTGGACTTATTCCTACGCTTTGATCCTAAAGTCTGATTTTGAGGTGTGATGCCTAAAGTTGGCCCAAAATTGTTTCTGGGAGAACCAGAGAATATGGGAGTGAACTTTACCTTCTGAAGGATCTGAGCATTAATAAATGGATCTGAAAGATCAGCAGTATAGTGAATCTTCATCCTCACCATTGTCGTCTTCACTCTTACATCTGGACAGTCAAACAAACACATGATCACAAACCAAGGATAGAGTCATTATTGCAATGCAAGAAAAAAATAAAAATGCATTGAAAAGGTTTATATTTCTTTTCACCTTTATAGCACCAGAAGGAGTGTTCCTTGTTACAGTTCTCATCAAGCCAACCATGGTCTGAATCCTCAGTTACACAGTGCTGGTTACCGTAATTATTTGGCTGTCCACTAATCCAGTTTTGAAGGAGCTGTTGGTCTTGTCCGACCACCTCCACGGTACCCGGTACAAACCAATCCACACTTCATGTATAGAGTTAACTGACATCACCTGTGTGTTTTCTTCATCATTTTCAATCATAGCCAGCTCTGTGTGGTGTGTTCTGCAGTACGTCTGGGCATCCTCCCATGTCACTACATTGGTAATTAGAGTATATGTTTTCTGGCCTGAAGGATTTGCAGCTACAGTGACAGAAAAGTAAAGTTAGTGTCAGAAGAACCATAGCATTGGTTGTGTGAATATGGTGATGTTTCCAAACACACATTTAGTTTCAGAAGACAGAGTAGATCATGTTAGTCACGTTCATTTTTTCCCCATCTGTCGGTCCACAGTACAACAACCTGTTGATTCTTTTCGTGCTCCTTAATTCGTCAAACTAACATCTGTCTTTATTTTTTCTCTCTCTCAGCCGTCAGGTTTGGTCGCATCTCAAAGAGAGAGAAGCAGAGGATGCTGCTGGAGATGCAGAACACCATGAACAACATGATGAGCAACAACAGCCAGCTGCACAGCATGCTGCACGGCCACCAGAGCCCCCCGCTGCCCATGGAGGCCATGACCGGCGACGCCAGTGCCTCGCCGTCCCCTTCCTCCTCCTCCTCCTCCTCCTCCTCCTCACCCCTCGTATTCAACCAACCCAGTTTTGTTTCTAGATTGTATGAAAAGTTATTTTTTATTCTATTTTTGTTAAGTAGGCCACGTGGGGTCAGAAGAAAGAGCGAGATATAAGACGTACTGTATTTATAGAAGAGACCGCTTACGCTTGTTGCACACAAACACACGGCAGTACACGTGTGTCAGAGGTTTTTGTTGTTGTTTTTTTACTTTCTATTCTCCAGAGAAAGACGAGTACTTAACTGGTTTTACGAGCTTATGACAAAGTAGAATCTGATTAGTCGGGAAGATTTGGATTAGAATGTTGTTGTTGTTGTTGTTGCTGTTGTTCTTTTCCTCCAAAAAAGCCATTTAATTCCAAAATGTATTCTGTGACGAGCGGGTGAATGTGAGAGACGATATGTACTGTACTTTACATACATGTGTGCGTGGTCCAATACTTAAAGACTGCTACGTGTGTGACGAGGAAGGCAAGCTATCAGAAAAAAACACATCGAAGAACGTGTGACGATGACGCTGCTAATGCATGGCTGTACTTAAAGTGGACAAATATTACTCGGATCTTCTCCCCTCGCCTCGGAAAGCATCTGCTCCTCGTCTCGGTGTGTGTATGTATATATATATATACATATATACATATGTATATGTATATATATATATAGAGCGTCGTATGTTTAATTTGCATTTTGTTTACGTGTTCATGTGCACGGGAACCTCCCGCATGGTGATTTCCGGGGGGAGTCGATGACGCCATTTACAAAAAGCAAAACACTACATTTGCACAAGTTCTGGAGCAGAAAAACGATGTGACACAAAACCCACGAGTAGTGCGACACGGCATCATGTACATGTAATCACAACACGTGTTTCTTTTTGTCATTTTCCCACTTTCTGGATTTTACTTTTTTCTTTTTTTTCTTTTTTAAATCAAACTGTGTTTGCAGCACAGCACTGAATTTTGACACTTGTTTTTGTCATTTTGTTGAAATATCGGTTTCTTTTACTGGCATCAAGGCCATATGTAAATAACTATATAAAAAAATATATATGTATAAATATCTGATGAAAATAGAATATAAATATGATATAGTATGAATAAAAAAAAGTGAAGAATACTGTGTGGTCTGTGTGGTTATTGATGTCTAAGTATATGTAATATTAGAAATTATTAAATTCAAATATTAAATCCACTGAGCAGCAGTGATTACTGTTCACCACTAGGTGGAGATCCATCCCTATGAAAACCAAGTGTTCAGCAGAACAGCAGATTGTGCTGCTTTCTGTCTCAACTGCAGTTTATATCACATTAGATTTAATTAATCTAACAACTTGTAAAATTTCACAGTATTATTATCAGCAGATTTAGTTTTCTATTGGGCGTTGAATTAATGATAATTTTATTTTAGATTTACGAATATAAGACTTGTGTGTAAAGTACAATAGGGTTAAAAGCTGTGAAAAGAAGCTTCACGTAAAGCCTATATTAACCCCCCCCCCCCCCCAAAAAAAAAAAGACTGGACAGAATAAATAGAGAAATAAATAAAGCAGAACATTTCAACATTTCAATCAAACTCTTTTCGAAACAGCTGTTACCAAACACTAATAAACACAGGTGTGCGTCATGAGGCGTGTACTCAAAGCGAGTGCAACATACCCAGGCTTTCTCTGGCTGAGCTGGCTAAAAAAGGAGAAACCCACAGTTAAAGAAAATCAGTTCCACAACTGTGGTTATCATCAAAATGTCATACTGTAGTACGTCATCCAAAATTTACCCCCAAAAAATACATTTGATAGTATGTCAAAAAAAAAAGTCAAACAAATGTCATAGTGTGTAGTCAAAAAAGTAAAAAAAATTGTGATAGTAGTATGTCTTTCAAAGTGTCAAAAAAATATTGTCCTATGGTATTTGGTCTGGACTTTTGGTATATGACTTGGATGAAGAAGTTCATTGTGTTCCCGCCTGCCACACAGGGGTCCTAAGGTCAAACCCCTGATGGGAAGAGAACAAATCTTTAACACAAAATGTTTGTGTGATCAGCAAAGTATATCGATCTATATATTGTCGGAAATGTCAAAAACGTTTAGTAGAAAATTTGATAAGAGTCATGCCATAGTATGTCGTCCAAAATGTTATACACTCATTAATGTCGTCAATAAAAGTCAAAGAAATGTCACTATAGTATGTGGTCCAGAATGTCAGTAAAATGTAATGGTGTTTGATATTTTACAAAAGGCTCATTGTAGTACAGGGTTGAGCGTCCCTGCCTGCCAAAAAGGAGACTGAAGTTCAATCCCCTGATGGGAAGAGAACAAATGTTTAAAAAAAAAATGGGCTTGTGTGATCAATAAAGTATATCTATCTATATATTGCCGGAAATGTCCAAAAAAATTTCGTTGAAAAATTGATAAAGTCATGCTATAGAATGTCATCAAGAAAGTCTAAAAAAAGACACCCCCACAAAAAGTCATACGACAGTATGTCTTCAGAGATGTCCAAAAAATGTCATTCTTTAGTATGTCGTCAAAAAAATGTCATACTTTAGTATTGCTTGAAAAAAACAATGTCTTACAAATGCCGTCCAAAATGTCCAAAAAATGTCACACTTTAGCATTGCTTGAAAAAAAAAATGTCTTACAAATGCCGTCCAAAATGTCCAAAAAATGTCATACTATAGTAGGTTGTCAAAAATGTTCTAAAAATGTCATACAATACTATGTCACCAAAAAAAGGTTATAATATAGTATGTCTTAATAAAAATGAGTTTGTCAAAGGTCGTTCCACCAGAGAGGGCAGCAAAACACGACATCTCTGTCTGAAGTTTAGTTACTCATAAAATGTGCAAGATACTTCATGTAATTCTTCACAAGAGTGTCATATCATCTCGTTCGCTTTATTCATTTTTTTCCTGAGCAAGATTCATTTTGCACAATTTTGAAAAGACAAATATTACAAAGATGAAAAAAAGATACAATACAGTGTACACAAAGTCAAAAAAGTAAATTAGTCTCTTGAAAGCCTCCACCCAGGTAATTTTTAAAGTTCACAAAGTTACAGAAAACACAAAGGATATACAGTACAGAAATATTATGACTACATAAAACTAATGAAAAACAAATAAAAACAAAATGTTTATGACAACAACATCAAAAACAATAAAATCAATAGAAAAGCAAAAAATGTGAGTTTGATGATGGATGACAGTGTGTGTTCATATGTGCATGTGATGTGTATGTTACAGTTACAAAACAGCAGTTACAAGTTTTTTTTTAAGCACATTTTAAAGCATTTTATAGAGAAACAGCTTCTTGCCAAATGGGAAAAGCCAAGTTGGTACCCTGATTATATCATATCTGAGTCAAGTCAGCAATTGAGGTTAAGATAAGTTAAGATGACAACATGTTTTGTTTTACAGTATTATTTACTGGAATTTGATATCAAAAGCATCTATCTACATTAATCATAGTTCCATGTATTCTACCTTTATAGCTTGTAAATCATACCCATCACCCAGGATGTCTTCATCCATTGGCTTCATCATTCTCTTCCCCTTGTTTTCTTTTTTGGGTTGAATCTTCCACCTGAGTTTGAAGTCATTCAGTAGTCTTGTTGGTTATCAATTCACCTAGCTGGAGGAAATAAAAGTGACAGTACTGTTAAAGTCAGAGGTCTCCAACCTGTACCTTGTGAACTACCAGTAGCCCGCGACCCAGTTCTGAGTAGATTGTGGAAGGTTGAAACAACATGCAGTGTATCTCTTCTATAGACTTTTTTCAACGGGTCACCCAGGTATATTGACGGCCGGCCAAGTATCTTCGATCAAATTCAGCGTTTCTTTATTCATTTATTTATAATCTGTCAAGGAGAACGACGCTATCAAGATGATGATTTGAATATCAAAGTCATCTATCTACATTAATCATAGTTTCATGTATTCTATGTTTATAGCTTGTAAATATTACCCATCACACTGGATGTCTTCATCCATTGGTTTCATCATTGTCTGCTACTTGTTTTCTTTTTTGGGTTGATTCTTCCACCTCAGTTTGAAGTCATTCAGTAGAGTCTTGTTGGTTATCAATTCACCGAGCTGAGAGGGAATAAAAATGATAAAAGTGAACACTAACTTCATAAAGCAGAAACTAATTAAAGGAGTAATGTAACATAATGTACAATTAATACGTTGTTTATGTCCTTTTAGTTTTTGCTGTAAACCCAATTCGAACCATTATTATTAAAAGGATATCTCAGAAATGGCTGAATTGAACTTTTTCAAATATAACACAACTACTCACTTGGCATCAAAGCTCAGGATCACTGTAACTTCACATCTTCCTCATTCTTGTGAATGTAATATTTCAGGAATCCTTAAAGGGATTTTTTTTTCAAGGTTGGCACAAACATTCATTTAGACTCTAGGATGGACTGATACGATTTTGGGGGTCAAAGGTCAAGGCCGGAGTCACCTCACTGACTTATACTCATGAGCGAAGGTAACTGTGACCTCATTAAACACCCTTGTGACCAAAACTCAATAATTAATACCCTGGTTATGACAACATTTCAATCACATTCCTAACAGGAGGAAATTATTACTATTCTTATTTGTCTATTATTGAGCACCAAAACGAGGAGCAGAAGAGCAGAACAGAAGTCTGATGTCTGATATTGAAGTCCGATATCTGAAACTTGACGACTACAGTATGAAGTGTAAACATGACGCCTGAAACCTTCACACTGAATCCTATCATCTGATGTGGAAGTCTGGAGGATGGTCCAGAATTGTTTCTGTGCTTTTGCATGAGAGAACCAGAGAATATGGGAGTGAGATTTACCTTCTGTAGGATCTGAGCCTGAATAAATGGATCTGAAAGATCAGCAGTAGAGTGAATCTTCATCCTCACCATTGTCTTCTTCACTCTTACATCTGGACAGTCAAACAAACACATGATCACAAACCAAGGATAGAGTCATTATTGCATTTAAAAAAAAAATGAGACAAATGTATTTACAAGGTTTATATTTCTTTTCACCTTTATAGCACCAGAAGGAGTATTTGTTGTTACAGTTGTCATCATTCCAACTATGGTCTGAATTCTCAGTTACACAGTGCTGGTTTCCGTAATTATTTGGCTGTCCACTAATCCAGTTTCTGAAGGAGCTGTTGGTCTTGTCCGACCACCTCCACGGTACCCGGTACAAACCAATCCACACTTCATGTATAGAGTTAACTGACATCACCTGTGTGTTTTCTTCATCATTCTCAATCATAGCCAGGTCTGTGTGGTGTGTTCTGCAGTACGTCTGGGCATCCTCCCATGTCACTCCATTGGTAATTAGAGTATATGTTTTCTGGCCCGAAGAATTTACAGCTGCAACTGAAGAAAAGTAAAGCTGGTGTGAGATGAACCATAGCAGTAGTTGTGTGAAGTTGTTGGTGTTTGAAAACACACATGTGGGTTATCTGGAGGTGAGTGGTTCTGAAATAATGTTTTCACATCAACAACATGCAGATATAGTGAAGTCCGGACAGCCTGATCACCAGTGTGCAGGCATAAAATGTAAACAAAGAGGACTTCTTACTTTGTGTTACTTCCTGTCTTCTTACAATCAGCCATCATCAACTAGATGTTGTATACTTAACTTGAAATTAAGTACAATTTGTCTTTACACTTATTGAAGGTGCTATATACCACTCACTTTAACCAGATCCAAACAGTCTCAAAACTTTCAGCAACAGAGAGCAGTTTCATAAAACACAATATAAACGCAAAATTTGTCTTACCTTGGTAACAAACAAAATATTTAGTGTACTTGCAATTAATATCAGTCCATGTTCCACCGTCATACATTATGACACATACTTCATTTCCACCGTAATTATCTGGCTGTCCTGCAGTCCACTTGTGGTAACCAGTTGTACTTGTTTTACCAGTCCCCGACCATCTCCAGGAGTTTGCATCATTGCCCATAACTCCTCTCCAGGATTTTGGGTCATCTGTCAATCCGATCCATGCATATCCGGTCTCATCACTCGGCCTGTTTAACCTGTTAATGTCATCCATGCTTTCAAAGGTCGCCAGGTCGGCGTGTTTCACTCTGCAGTAATGCTGTGCGTCTGTCCATTTCATCTTTGAGTTGACATGGTGGTATTCACGAAAGTTGTCAGGAGAGCAGGAAGTGAGGCCAAATCCTGGAGGTTGATGATAGAGAGAATATTTAACTGTGAAACATTGAAAATCGTATTCTGAATGGTTCGTCTGAATAATTTTGAAATCCCTTTATTTAATAATGATAACACATTTTTTATTTATTACTTTACTGTTTGAGGTATTTCCAAGTACACAACCCCGTGCAACACTATCATTTGCTGTGTTCATAGTCAAGTACTCTAATGAGTACACTCACGTATAGTACTCTTACATGCCGACAGTGTAGCTTTGTCTCAAATCGCATGTTGATCTGCACTTACTGGAAATGACCGTAACATTTGAATGTAGCAGAAACAGGTTTTGTGCACTCAAAGCTCTTATTGAACAATAATATCAACAACTACCCACATACAGTCAAATCTGATAATCCAAACGTGATTCTTTCCCTTCAGTACTTCATTTTAAGGCTCCTTTTTTCCAGAATGAATTTACATCATTTCAAACATCTACATTTTAGGATTATGTGCTTTTACTTAATGTGGAGATTTTTTTTCTTTTGGATATCTTCATTTCTTTGACAGTTTGGTGTGAAAAAAAAAACTCATTTCACAAGTCAATTGTGTCCCGTTTTTTATTCTACAATTCTTTGTTTAGAAAAATGTGCTGTTGCTTAATTCTGAGGAATTTTTTAACTTGATATGTTAAATGATTTTGGTGACAGGAAACTGAAAAACACTAAAGTTATTGAATTCTTTTCCAATTAACGAATTCTGTAAAGTGTGCAAAATCCTATTTTTTTAAAAGATATGTCTACTTTTACCATATATCATCAGGATACTCATCCTTTACTGCATGTTGTTTTTTACTTGACAGTATGTTCACAATTATACTCTCAAATTAATTAAGTGACTACCTGGTACGTGATTAGGAACACAGCAAATGTCTCCTTGGAGAGATTTTTTGAAAATGAGAGCCACTATCCCAGTTTTAAAACGATATTACGCCTCCCTTTCTTCAAGGCTACCTCTCCTTCTCTGTTCCAGTGTGGCCAGACAAGATTTTCTAATCATGTATGACAAAGTAGTTCTAAAACACCATAATTTGGTCCTTAGACCATGGCTGGATTAACATAAGGAACCTTTGGGCAAAAATGTTTTACTGACCTCCCACTTGCAACCATCTGAATATATACCCGACTGCCTCCAAGTTCCCACTGTGACCTGCTAACAGACTTCCCAAGCTATAAAAATACTTAATATGTTGTAGTTTGTGGTAATTAAAATAAACAAAACTTTAAGTGAGAATATGTTTACAAACAATGTCACACGCCGTATCTCAACGACTCTGGTATGGATGTGATGATTTTTTTTTTTTTTTCTAAACTGAAGACATTTAAATGTGAGCTGGTTAAGGGTTTCTGAAGGCATATGCTTTGTATCTATAATTAATGCTCCCAAGGTTATAAATCGGGATTCAATTATGAAAGAGGGTAATGGAAAGTATTTGGTTGAGTTCACTGCACTTCTGTAAATTAACTTTCTCCTCCGGGCCGGTCTTTCTCAGCTCTATAATTAAAAGGAAGACTCTGAACTATATGATTTCTATAAACCAACAACCATAACCATAAAGTTTTGTGAAGGAACTTTGGCTCTTACCCAAGAAGAGAAAAGTCAAATGCACTGATGACGTCACTGAAAACTAAAAGAAAGAACAACAGAACAACACATTTACCTGGACAGCAGCCATTCAATCAAAATCCACCTTAAAACTAATACATACATGCAAGACTACATTTTGATTTCACCTGATCAAGGTTGTAAACTTTTTCTATTATTCAAGAAGTTTCTGAGGTGATATGAGTTTGAAATTGAAGTAGTTGTTTTTTGTAGTTATTGAAATTAAACTATCAAAATTCCTTTGTGAGGTTGAATGTTCACGCCAGAAAACTGGAGGTTTGCCAAAAGTTTGAATTACACAACTTCAAACTAAAATAAATGTCTATGAAAATTTGAGATTTGGTAAATTAATATCAATGAAATATATTAAACTTTGGATGTATTTGCTTGATAATATAAATGATGGTATATTTATTGTAACAGTAGGTAAAACAGGTCAGTTCCATTGCTGCTGCTACTACTATTAGTGCAAAAATTATGACTGCATTTCTATGACTAACAGAAATAATAACAATAATGATGATTTTAAAAGCAAGAAGATAACAGTTAAACCAATGCTAATAGAAGATATACTTACATGTATAAAGTTTGTCATTTTAACTGATAGCAGTGGCAAATCAGGCGAAGTTGGAGTCAGTCGTGTCGACGCAAACTGTCTGCTGATCTCAAAAGTTTCCAGCTTGACACTGCAGCATTTTTGCATGACTATATTTAAATATACAAATAGCCATTTTTATGAAGGTAAGATGAGATGTTCCTCCGTCCATGTTTACCATTACCAACAAGCATTAAATCCTGAGCTACATACATTATAATTCCTGGATACAGGTAAAAAAAAAAAAAAATCACTCATGCAGCCGTCATCTGTGTATTTTCCTTTGAACTCCACTCTGCAAACGAGCTCAATATAACATTAAATGTACATCAGCTAACATTACAGGAAAATGATGCAATTCTGCATCATGTCAAATTATGTTAGAGGTTTTCACCTCCAGCAAAATGTAGCAGAGTAGCACCTGTATTTGTGTTCATCAAAATACTTAACAAGTCTGCCACACCTTCTTGCATCTTGTGCGCACCTGTGTTGTGCAAAAGGAGATTAAAATAGGGCCCAACTAATTTGCCCAAAACCTTTTGTACAAAGATGCCTAAAGGTGTCCTGAAAAGACAGTTGAAGCATTTTAAAGGTAACAATCAAAAATATGTATTCACAGAAAGCTTCTAACAGCAGCATTGTGCAGCTGAGAATTCAGACCACAGCCAGTGTGCTAGTAACTCAATGTCACGTGTAATAAACTATAAATAAATACCAGAATTAAATACAGTTTAGTATACCCCATTACTTCACTCTGATAATAACAAAATAATGATCCTAACACACGTCAGGCACTACGAGATTTAGTAAAAACAGGGAGCAAGTGAAGATGACAACGTGTTTTGTTTTACAAAACAAATTCATTTGGTTAACAAAGTCTTCTACCTACGTTAAAAATGACGATATCAAGATGATGATTTGAATATAAAAGTCTTCTAGCTACATTACTAATAATGTCATGTATTCCACCTTTTTAGCTTGTAAATATTATCAGTTACAAGAGATGTCTTCATCCATTGGCTTCATCTCGGTCTGCTCCTTGTTTTCTGTTTGGGGTTGAAACGTCCACCTCAGTTTGAAGTCGTTCAGTAAACCCTTGTTGGTTAGCACTGCACTGAGCTGAGAAGGAATAAAAGTGACAGTAGTGTTTTGGGGAATCTAACTTCATGAAGCATAAAATAATTAGTGTTAATGGAACATAACGTACAATTAAAATGTTATTAATTTCATGTTATTTTTGCTGATGGAGCACAGATTCACTTGAGGACTGGGAGTTATCAGAGTACATAGTCAAGGCTCTTTTTGATCAATTTGTTTAATGTTAATGTAGTACACATTTGTCTGAGGTCACGTGATACCTGCCCTCAGTAACTTCAATCTGATTCTTCAACTCTGACATCTCAGATCTGATACTTTTGGTCAGAAGCCTGAAGCCCGATTCGGTAATCTGACACTTGAAACTTAAAGACTCTTGTCTGACGTCTGAAATTGAACCCTTGTTGCTCTGATACCTGAGGTGTAAACGTGAAGTCTGAGGCCTGTGGAACCAGAGAATATTGTAATGAGCTTCACCTGCTTTAGGATCTGAGCTTTAGTAGCTGGATCTGAAAGGTCAGCAGTAGAGTGAATCTTCATCCTCACCATGGTCGTCTTCACTCTTAGATCTGGACGGTCAAACACGTGACCACAAACCAAGGAAAGAGTCATTATTGCATTGCAAAGGAAAACGAGAGAAATGTATCTATAAGGTTTATATTTCTTTTCATCTTTATAGCACCAGAAGGAGTGTTCCTTGTTACAGTTCTCTTCAAGCCAACCATGGTCTGAATTCTCAGTTACACAGTGCTGGTTACCGTAATTATTTGGCTGTCCACTAATCCAGTTTGTGAAGGAGCTGTTGGTCTTGTCCGACCACCTCCACGGTACCCGGTACAAACCAATCCACACTTCATGTATAGAGTTAACTGACATCACCTGTGTGTTTTCTTCATCATTTTCAATCATAGCCAGCTCTGTGTGGTGTGTTCTGCAGTACGTCTGGGCATCCTCCCATGTCACTACATTGGTAATTAGAGTATATGTTTTCTGGCCTGAAGGATTTGCAGCTACAGTGACAGAAAAGTAAAGTTAGTGTCAGAAGAACCATAGCATTGATTGTGTGAAGATGGTGATGTTTCCAAACACACATTTAGTTTCAGAAGACAGAGTAGATCATGTTAGTCACGTTCATTTTTTCCCCATCTGTCGGTCCACAGTACAACAACCTGTTGATTCTTTTCGTGCTCCTTAATTCGTCAAACTAACATCTGTCTTTATTTTTTCTCTCTGTCAGCCGTCAGGTTTGGTCGCATCCCAAAGAGAGAGAAGCAGAGGATGCTGCTGGAGATGCAGAACGCCATGAACAACATGATGAGCAACAACAGCCAGCTGCACAGCATGCTGCACGGCCACCAGAGCCCCCCCCTGCCCATGGAGGCCATGACCGGCGACGCCAGCGCCTCGCCGTCCTCTTCCTCCTCCTCCTCCTCCGCCTTCTCCTCCTCCTCCTCCTCACCCCTCGTATTCAACCAACGCAGTTTTGTTTCTAGATTGTATGAAAAGTTATTTTTTATTCTATTTTTGTTAAGTAGGCCACGTGGGGTCAGAAGAGAGAGCGAGATATAAGACGTACTGTATTTATAGAAGAGACCGCTTACGCTTGTTGCACACAAACACACGGCAGTACACGTGTGTCAGAGGTTTTTTTTTTTTAACTTTCTATTCTCCAGAGAAAGACGAGTACTTAACTGGCTTTACGACCTTATGACAAAGTAGAATCTGATTAGTCGGGAAGATTTGGAATATAATGTTGTTGTTGTTGTTGTTGTTGTTGTTGTTGTTGTTGTTGTTTTCCTCCAAAAAAGCCATTTAATTCCAAAGTGTATTCTCTGACGAGCGGGTGAATGTGAGAGACGATATGTACTGTACTTTACATACATGTGTGCGTGGTCCAGTACTTAAAGACTGCTACGTGTGTGACGAGGAAGGCAAGCTATCAGAAAAAAACGTATAGAAGAACGTGTGACGATGACGCTGCTAATGCATGGCTGTACTTAAAGTGGACAAATATTACTCGGATCTTCTCCCCTCGCCTCGGAAAGCATCTGCTCCTCGTCTCGGTGTGTGTATATATATGTATATATATATATATATACATATATATATATATATATATACAACATCGTATGTTTAATTTGCATTTTGTTTCCGTGTTAATGTCTATGGAATAATGTGGTTCATCTTTCTGGGAGTTCTTCTCACAGGGTCAGCAAGCATCTAAACAGGAAGACAAACGCATATCGGTATTCAAAGAAGATTGTGTGTGTGTGTGTGTGTGTGTGTGTGTGTGTGTGTGTGTGTGTGTGTAGCACATGACATCATTAACCTTCGTGAGTA
>NW_027185421.1:92500-182500 GCF_022577435.1 Embiotoca jacksoni | reverse complement strand
GAAAGACGAGTACTTAAATGGCTTTACGACCTTATGACAAAGTAGAATCTGATTAGTCGGGAAGATTTTGATTAGAATGTTGTTGTTGTTGTTGTTGTTGTTTTCCTGCAAAAAAGCCATTTAATTCCAAAGTGTATTCTGTGACGAGCGGGTGAATGTGAGAGACGATATGTACTGTACTTTACATACATGTGTGCGTGGTCCAATACTTAAAGACTGCTACGTGTGTGACGAGGAAGGCAAGCTATCAGAAAAAAACGTATCGAAGAACGTGTGACGATGACGCTGCTAATGCATGGCTGTACTTAAAGTGGACAAATATTACTCGGATCTTCTCCCCTCGCCTCGGAAAGCATCTGCTCCTCGTCTCAGTGTGTGTATATATATATATATATATATATATATATATATATATATATAGAGCGTCGTATGTTTAATTTCATTTTTTTTACGTGTTCATGTGCACGGGAACCTCCCGCATGGTGATTTCCGGGGGGAGTCGATGACGCCATTTACAAAAAGCAAAACACTACATTTGCACAAGATCTGGAGCAGAAAAACGATGTGACACAAAACCCACGAGTAGTGCGACAAGGCATCATGTACATGTAATCACAACACGTGTTTCTTTTTGTCATTTTCCCACTTTCTGGATTTTACTTTTTTCTTTTTTTTCTTTTTTTAAATCAAACAGTGTTTGCAGCACAGCACTGAATTTTGACACTTGTTTTTGTCATTTTGTTGAAATATCGGTTTCTTTTACTGGCATCAAGGCCATATGTAAATAACTATATAAATATATATATATATATATGTATATATATGTATATATATGTATAAATATCTGATGAAAATAGAATATAAATATGATATAGTATGAATGAAAAAAAGTGAAGAATACTGTGTGGTCTGTGTAGTTATTGATGTCTAAGTATATTTAATATTATAAATGATTAAATTCAAATATTAAATCCACTGAGCAGCAGTGATTACTGTTCACCATTAGGTGGCGCTCCATCCCTATGAAAACCAAGTGTTCAGCAGAACAGCATATTGTGCTGCTTTCTGTCTCAACTGCAGTTTATATCACATTAGATTTAATTAATCTAACAACTTGTAAAATTTCACAGTATTATTATCAGCAGATTTAGTTTTCTATTGGGCGGTGAATTAATGGTAATTTTATTTTAGATTTACGAATATAAGAGTTGTGTGTAAAGTACAATAGGGTTAAAAGCTGTGAAAAGAAGCTTCACGTAAAGCCTATATTAAACCCCCCCAAAAAAGACTGGACAGAATAAATAGAGAAATAAATAAAGCAGAACATTTCAACATTTCTACATTTCAACCAAACTCTTTTCAAAACAGCTGTTACCAAACACTAATAAACACAGGTGTGCGTCATGAGGCGTGTACTCAAAGCGAGTGCAACATACCCAGGCTTTCTCTGGCTGAGCTGGCTAAAAAAGGAGAAACCCACAGTTAAAGAAAATCAGTTCCACAACTGTGGTTATCATCAAAATGTCATACTGTAGTACGTCATCCAAAATTTACCCCCCCAAAAAATACATTTGATAGTATGTCAAAAAAAAAAGTCAAACAAATGTCATAGTGTGTAGTCAAAAAAGTAAAACAATTTGTCATAGTAGTATGTCTTTCAAAGTGTCAAAAAAATATTGTCCTATTGTATTTGGTCTGGACTTTTCGTATATGACTTGGCTGAAGAAGTTCATTGTGTTCCCGCCTGCCACACAGGGGTCCTATGGTCAAACCCCTGATGGGAAGAGAACAAATCTTTAACACAAAATGTTTGTGTGATCAGCAAAGTATATCGATCTATATATTGTCGGAAATGTCATAAAACGTTTAGTAGAAAATTTTGATAAGAGTCATGCCATAGTATGTCGTCCAAAATGTTATACACTCATTAATGTCGTCAATAAAAGTCAAAGAAATGTCACTATAGTATGTGGTCCAGAATGTCAGTAAAATGTAATGGTGTTTGATATTTTACAAAAGGCTCATTGTAGTACAGGGTTGAGCGTCCCTGCCTTCCAAAAAGGAGACCGAAGTTCAATCCCCTGATGGGAAGAGAACAAATGTTTAAAAAAAAATGGGCTTGTGTGATCAATAAAGTATATCTATCTATATATTGCCGGAAATGTCCAAAAAAATGTCGTTGAAAAGTTGATAAAAAAGTCATGCTATAGAATGTCATCAAGAAAGTCTAAAAAAGACACCCCCCAAAAAAGTCATATGACAGTATGTCTTCAGGGATGTCCAAAAAATGTCATTCTTTAGTATGTCGTCAAAAAAATGTTATACTTTAGTATTGCTTTAAAAAAAATGTCTTACAAATACCGTCCAAAATGTCCAAAAAGTGTCATCTATAGTAGGTTGTCAAAAATGTTCTAAAAATGTCATACAATACTATGTCAACAAAAAAAGGTCATAATATAGTATGTCTTCATAAAAATGAGTTTGGCAAAGGTCGTCCCACCAGAGAGGGCAGCAAAACACGACATCTCTGTCTGAAGTTTAGTTACTGATCAAATGTGCAAGATACTTCATGTAATTATTCACAAGAGTGCCATATCATCTAGTTCACTTTATTCATTTTTTCCTGAGCAAGATTCATTTTGCACAATTTTGAAAAGACAAATATTACAAAGATGAAAAAAAGATACCATACAGAGCAGAGAAAGGCAAAAAAGTAAATGAGCCTCTTGAAAGCCTCCACCCAGGTAATTTTTAGTTCACAAAGTAACAGAAAACACAAAGGATATACAGTACAGAAATATTATGACTACATAAAACTAATGAAAATCAAATAAAAACAAAATGTTTACGACAACAATATCAAAAACAATAATATTAATAGAAAAGCAAAACAAAAACATGAGTTTGATGATGGATGAGAGTGTATGTTCATATGTGCATGTGATGTGTATGTTACAGTTACAAAACAGCAGTTAAAAGTTTTTTTTTAATCACATTTTAAAGCATTTCATAAAGAAACAACTTCTTACCAAATGGGAAAAGCCAAGTTGGTACCCTGATTATATCATATCTGAGTCAAGCCAGCAAATGAGGTTAAGATAAGTTAAGATGACAACATGTTTTGTTTTACAGTATTATTTACTGGAACTGGATATCCAAAGCATCTATCTACATTAATCATAGTTCCATGTATTCTACCTTTATAGCTTGTAAATTATACCCATCACCCAGGATGTCTTCATCCATTGGCTTCATCATTCTCTTCCCCTTGTTTTCTTTTTTGGGTTGAATCTTCCACCTCAGTTTGAAGTCATTCAGTAGAGTCTTGTTGGTTATCACTGCACCTAGCTGGAGGAAATAAAAGTGACAGTACTGTTAAAGTCAGAGGTCTCCAACCTGTACCTTGTGAACTACCAGTAGCCCACGACCCAGTTCTGAGTAGATTGTGGAAGGTTGAAACAACATGCAGTGTATCTCTTCTATAGACTTTCTTGAACGGGTCACCCAGGTATATTGACGGCCGGCCAAGTATCTTCGATCAAATTCAGCGTTTCTTTATTCATTTATTTATAATCTGTCAGGGAGAACGACGCTATCAAGATGATGATTTGAATATCAAAGTCATCTATCTACATTAATCATAGTTTCATGTATTCTACGTTTATAGCTTGTAAATATTACCCATCACACGGGATGTCTTCATCCATTGGCTTCATCATTGTCTGCTCCTTGTTTTCTTTTTTGGGTTGAATATTCCACCTCAGTTTGAAGTCATTCAGTAGAGTCTTGTTGGTTATCAATTCACCGAGCTGAGAGGGAATAAAAATGATAAAAGTGAACTCTAACTTCATGAAGCAGAAACTAATTAAAGGAGTAATGTAACATAATGTACAATTAATACATTGTTTATGTCCTTTTAGTTTTTGCTGTAAACCCAATTCGAGCCATTATCATTAAAAGGATATCTCAGAAACGGCTGAATTGAACTTTTTCATATATAGCACAATTACTCACTTGGCATCAAAGCTCAGGATCACTGTAACTTCACATCTTCCTCATTCTTGTGAATGTAATATTTCAGGAATCCTTAAAGGGCTTTTTTAAAGGTTGGCAAAAACATTCACTTAGACTTTAGGATGAACTGATACGATTTTGGGGGTCATAGGTCAAGGCCGGAGTCACCTCACTGACTCATACTCATCAGCGAAGGTAACTGTGACCTCATTAAACACCTTTGTGACCAAAACTCAATAATTCATACCCTGGTTATGACAACATTTCAATCAAATTCCTAATAGGAGGAAATTATTACTATTCTCATGTGTGTATTATTGAGCACCAAAACAAGGAGCAGAAGAGCAGAACAGAAGTCTGATGTCTGATATTGAAGTCCGATATCTGAAACTTGACGACTACAGTATGAAGTGTAAACATGACGCCTGAAACCTTCACACTGAATCCTATCATCTGATGTGGAAGTCTGGAGGATGGTCCAGAATTGTTTCTGTGCTTTTGCATGAGAGAACCAGAGAATATGGGAGTGAGATTTACCTTCTGTAGGATCTGAGCCTGAATAAATGGATCTGAAAGATCAGCAGTAGAGTGCATCTTCATCCTCACCATTGTCTTCTTCACTCTTAGATCTGGACAGTCAAACAAACACATGATCACAAACCAAGGATAGAGTAACTATTGCATTTAAAAAAAAAAAAATGAGAGAAATGTATTTCCAAGGTTTATATTTCTTTTCACCTTTATAGCACCAGAAGGAGTGTTCCTTGTTACAGTTCTCATCATTCCAACTATGGTCTGAATTCTCAGCTGCACAGGACTCTAAACCACCATAGTTATTTGGCTCTCCACTCTTCCAGTTTCTGAAGGAGCTGTTGGTCTTGTCCGACCACCTCCACGGTACCCGGTACAAACCAATCCACACTTCATTTGTTGACATAAGTGACATCACCTGTGTGTTTTCCTGATCATTCTCAATCATAGCCAGCTCTGTGTGGTGTGTTCTGCAGTACGTCTGGGCATCCTCCCATGTCACTCCATTGGTAATTAGAGTATATGTTTTCTGGCCCGAAAAATTTACAGCTGCAACAGAAGAAAAGTAAAGCTAGTGTGAGATGAACCATAGCAGTAGTTGTGTGAAGTTGTTGGTGTTTGAAAACATACATTTGGGTTATCTGGAGATGAGTGGTTATGAAATAATGTTTTCACATTAATAGAACATACAGACGTACTTAAGTACATACAGCCTGATCACCAGTGTGCAGCCATAAAAAGTAAACAAAGAGGACTTTTGACAGTGTTACTTCTTGTCTTTATAGAATCAGCAATAATCAACTAGATGTTTAGTTGGTGGCTACAATCATCTGTAAACAACATCTCACCTTACTGTAGTCATGTTGAATTTAAGTATAATGTGTCATTACACTGTGATATCATTGAAGGTGCTATATACCACTCACTTTGACCAGATCCAAACAGTCTCAAAACTTTCAGCAACAGAGAGCAGTTTCATAAAACACAATATAAACGCAAAATGTTTCTTACCTTGGTAACAAACAAAATACATTGTTGTCTTGCAATTAATATCACTCCATGTTCCAACTTTCAACATTTTGACACAGGCTTCATTTCCATGATAATTATCTGGTTCCCCTGGATTCCACTTGTGGTAACTAGTTGTACTTGTTTTACCAGTCCCCGACCATCTCCAGGAGTTTGCATCATTGCCCATAACTCCTCTCCAGGATTTTGGGTCATCAGTCAGTCCGATCCATGCAGATCCGGTCTCACCACTAGGCCTGTTTAGCCTGTTAATGTCATCCATACTTTCAAAGGTCGCCAGGTCGGTGTGTTTCACTCTGCAGTAATGCTGTGCATCGTTCCAGTTCATTTTTGAGTTGACATGGTGGTATTCACGAAAGTTGTCAGGAGAGCAGGAAGTGAAGCCAAATCCTGGAGGTTGATGATAGAGAGCATATTTAACTGTGAAACATTGATTTTGTATTCTGAATGGTTCGTCTGAATCATTTTTAAATCCTGTTCATTTAATAATACTAATAAGTTCATGATCTATTACTTTACTGTTTGAGGTATTTCCAAGTACACAACCCCGTGCAACACTATCATTTGCTGTGTTCTAAGTCATGTTCTCCAATGAGTACACTCTTTAAAATATATATTTTAATAAATTAAATATTTTTTTAACAAATCACTTTTTTTGCTTGTCTTCAGTGTTGCACTTTGTAGACGGTCTGTACACTCGCCTCACAGCCAGCTGTACATACAGACGAGTTTTATCTATTCAGCTCCGAGGGTGGCTGTTTTGTTTTATTTGGAAAGTTTAAAATTGCTGATTTATTACATATACGGAGGTTGTGTCTCCTCGTTCTCCTTCCAGATGAGTGTATTTGCTGTAATTTTACTATGTGCCACTCACGAGAAGCTCCACGACAGTTTTCGCTTCGGTGTTTAAGAATCCTGAAAACGTGATCACTCGTTGATAGAATTGTTTTGCTCTCATTTTCAGCTCAGTGCAAAGTTTAGATACATATTCATCTTTTTGTGAAACGTCCGTTGTGCAAAATAATATGATGTTAGTTCTTAAAGAGACCAGACGGAGAAATCACCTCCTCTCCTCAAAATCCTCAAAAAAAGACCTTTGCAGCAGCGGCGGTCCTATTTTAACAGCTGTGCACCGCCGCTACTAAATGGAAATATAGTAAACATTGTTTCTGACCAACAGCAGCATTGTGGTGAAAATCAGCCCTTTTTGTGGTTTTCCACAACAGCTACAGCTACAAGTAGTAGCAGCTACAATGTTAGTTTTTAAAGAGGTGAGACGGATGCGTCATCTCACCTCACACTATATATTTCTGGACCGTTCAAGTACACCATCAGGATACTCATCGTTTACTGCATGTTTTATATATCTGAACGTTTGAACACACTTATGCATTCAAAATACTGAAGTGACTACCTGTAATGTGATTTGGAAAACAGCAGATGTCTCCTTGGAGAGATGCTCTGAAAATATTAGCCGGTATACAATTTTTTAAATGATATTACTCCTCCCTTTCTTCATGATGGGAACCTTTCCTTAACTGTTCCAGTGTGGCTGTACATGGTTTTTTAATCATGTATTACAAAGTTGTTCTAAAACACCATATTTTTGTCCTTAGACCATGGCTGGATTAACATGATAAAAAGACTTTACGATCGTCTGTATATATACCCGACTGCCACCAATTTCCCACTGTGAACTGCTAACAGACCTCCAAAGCCATAACCAAACGTAACATGTAGTAGTTTGTGGTCATTTGAATAAACAAAACTTCAAGTGAGAATATGTTCACAGACAACTTTCACACATATCTCTATGAGTCTGGTATGGATGTGATGACAAAATGTTTTTCTAAACTGAAGACGCTTTTAAATGTGAGCTGGTTAAGGGTTTCTGTACGCATATGCTTTGTATCTATAATTAATGCTCCCAAGGTTTTAAATCAGCACTAAATTATGAATGAGGTTAATGGTTAGACTTTGGTTGAGTTCACTGCACTTCTGTAAATTAACTTTCTCCTCCGGGCCGGTCTTTCTCAGCTCTATAATTCAATAGAAGACTCTGAACTATATGATTTCTACAAACCAACAACCATCACCATAAAGTTTTGTGAAGGAACTTTGACTCTTACCCAAGAAGACAAAAGTCAAATGCACTGATGACGTCACTGAAAACTAAAAGAAAGAACAACAGAACAACACATTTACCTGGACAGCAGCCATTCAATCAAAATCCACCTTAAAACTAATACATACATGCAAGACTACATTTTGAATTCACTTGATCATGGTTGTAAACTTTTTCTAGTATTCATGAAGTTTCTGAGTTTATATGAGTTTGAAATTAAAGTAGTTGTTTTTTGTAGTTATTGAAATTCAAGTTTCAAAATTCCTTTATGAGATTGAATGTTCACGCCAGAAAACTGGAGGTTTGCCAAAAGGTTGAATTACACAACTTCAAACTAAAATAAATGTCGATGAAAATTTGAGATTTGGTAAATTAATATGAATGAAATATATTGAACTTTGGATGTAATTGCTTGATAATATAAATGATGGTATATTTATTGTAACAGTAGGTAAAACAGGTCAGTTCCATTGCTGCTGCTACTACTATTAGTGCAAAAATTATGACTGCATTTCTATGACTAACAGAAATAATAACAATAATGATGATTTTAAAAGCAAGAAGATAACAGTTAAACCAATGCTAATAGAAGATATACTTACATGTATAAAGTTTGTCATTTTAACTGATGGCAGTGGCAAATCAGGCGAAGTTGCAGTCAGTCGTGTCGACGCAAACTGTCTGCTGATCTCAAAAGTTTCCAGCTTGAAACTGCAGCATTTTTGCATGACTATATTTGAATATCCAAATAGCTAATTTGATAAAGGTGAGAAGAGATTTTTTTTCTCCAATGTTTACCATCACCAACAAACATGAAATAGTTACTTTATTAATCACACAAGGATAAATGTTTTCGATACAGCAGCATGATAGGTACAGGAAAGCAATAAAACAACAGAGTAAAAATATAAAGTATAAAAAATGCACAATATATACAATAACATAGAATAATTAAATGAAATTAAAACTAACTAAACAATAGTGCAAGGATCTAAACAAACAACAAAGAAGAAAACAAACAACCAACGGCATTATTGTTGTGAGATTGATTTGGCCAGAGGTGAGTTATTGTACAGTCTTATTGCAGTGGGCAGGAATGATCTCCTGTATCAGGAATGATGTCCTGTATCAGGAATGATCTCCTGTATCAGGAATGATCTCCTGTATCAGGAATGATCTCCTGTATCAGGAATGATGTCCTGTATCAGGAATGATCTCCTGTATCTGTCCTTGTGACATCGGAGCTGAAGGAGTTTATTGGAGAAAGTGCTCCGCTGTCCCTGCAGCAGGTGGTGAAGAGGCTGGTCCAGATTATTCAATATGGATAATAATTTCTTCAGTATCCTCCTCTCCACCACCTTTTCCAGGCTGCCCAGTTTCCCGAGCTACATACAAAATCATTTCTTGTCAGTGATACACCTGAAAAAGATCTGTGTATTTTCATTTGAACTCCACTCGGCAAACGAGCTCAATATAACATTAAATGTACATCAGCTAACATGACATGAAAATGATGCAATTCTAAACTATGTAAAATTATGTTCGGGGTTTGCTCATCGTTTACTGCAAATCTTTTTATACTTGACAATATGAACACACTTATGCACTCAAATTACTTAAGTGACTATCTGTAATGCGATTTGGAACACAGCAGATGTCTCCTTGGAGAGATTTTCTGAAAATATGAGCGACTATCCCAGTTTTAAAATGATATTGTACCTCCCTTTCTTTCAAATCAGCCAAAGCTGGAGTCGCTCTTTTCAACATAAAAATTCTGCTGATCTCAAAAGTTTCCAGCTTGACACTGCAGCATTTTTGCATGACTATATTTGAATATTCAAATTGACAATCTGATAACGGTAAGATGACATGTTTCCCGTCCATGTTTACCATTACCAACAAACATTAAATCCTGAGCTACATACATTATAATTCCTGGATACAGGTTAAAAAAAATGAAAAAAAAGATCACTCGTGCAGCCGTCATCTGTGTATTTTCTTTTGAACTCCACTCTGCAAACGAGCTCAATATAACATCAAATGTACATCAGCTAACATTACAGGAAAATGATGCAATTCTACACCATGTCAAATGATGTTAGAGGTTTGCACCTCCAGCAAAATGTAGCAGAGTAGCACCTGTATTTGTGTTCATCAAAAAACTTAAGAAGTCTGCCACACCTTCTTGCATCTTGTGCGCACCTGTGTTGCGCAAAAGGAGATTAAAATAGGGCCCAACTAATTGGCCCAAAACCTTTTGTACAAAGATGTCTAAAGGTGTCCTGAAAAGACAGTTGAAACATTTTAAAGGTAACGATCAAAAATATGTATTCACAGAAAGCTTCTAACAGCAGCATTGTGCAGCTGAGAATTCAGACCACAGCCAGTGTGCTAGTAACTCAATGTCACGTGTAATAAACTAGAAATAAATACCAGAATTAAATACAGTTTAGTATACCCCATTGCTTCACTCTGATAATAAGAAAATAATGATCCTAACACACGTCAGGCACTACGAGATTTAGTAAAAACAGGGAGCAAGTGAAGATGACAACGTGTTTTGTTTTACAAAACAAACTCATTTGGTTAACAAAGTCTTCTACCTACGTTAAAAATGACGATATCAAGATGATGATTTGAATATAAAAGACTTCCAGCTACATTACTAATAATTTCATGTATTCCACCTTTTTAGCTTGTAAATATTATCAGTTACAAGAGATGTCTTCATCCATTGGCTTCATCTCGGTCTGCTCCTTGTTTTCTTTTTGGGGTTGAAACGTCCACCTCAGTTTGAAGTCGTTCAGTAAACCCTTGTTGGTTAGCACTGCACTGAGCTGAGAAGGAATAAAAGTGACAGTAGTGTTTTGGGGAATCTAACTTCCTGAAACATAAAATAATTAGTATTAATGGAACATAACGTACAATTAAAATGTTATTAATTTGATGTTATTTTTGCTGATGGAGCACAGATTCACTTGAGGACTGGGAGTTATCAGAGTACATAGTCAAGGCTCTTTTTGATCATTTTGTTTAATGTTAATGTAGTACACATTTGTCTGAGGTCACGTGATACCTGCCCTCAGTAACTTCAATCTGATTCTTCAGCTCTGACATCTCAGATCTGATACTTTTGGTCAGAAGCCTGAAGCCCGATTCGGTAATCTGACACTTGAAACTTAAAGACTCTTGTCTGACGTCTGAAATCGAACCCTTGTCGCTCTGATACCTGAGGTGTAAACGTGAAGTCTGAGGCCTGTGGAACCAGAGAATATTGTAATGACCTTTACCTGCTTTAGGATCTGAGCTTTAGTAGCTGGATCTGAAAGGTCAGCAGTAGAGTGAATCTTCATCCTCACCATGGTCGTCTTCACTCTTAGATCTGGACGGTCAAACACGTGATCACAAACAAAGGAAAGAGTCATTATTGTATTGCAAAAGAAAATGAGAGAAATGTATCTATAAGGTTTGTATTTCTTTTCATCTTTATAGCACCAGAAGGAGTGTTCCTTGTTACAGTTCTCTTCAAGCCAACCATGGTCTGAATTCTCAGTTACACAGTGCTGGTTACCGTAATTATTTGGCTGTCCACTAATCCAGTTTGTGAAGGAGCTGTTGGTCTTGTCCGACCACCTCCACGGTACCCGGTACAAACCAATCCACACTTCATGTATAGAGTTAACTGACATCACCTGTGTGTTTTCTTCATCATTTTCAATCATAGCCAGCTCTGTGTGGTGTGTTCTGCAGTACGTCTGGGCATCCTCCCATGTCACTCCATTGGTAATTAGAGTATATGTTTTCTGGCCCGAAGGATTTGCAGCTACAGTGACAGAAAAGTAAAGTTAGTGTCAGAAGAACCATAGCATTGGTTGTGTGAAGATGGTGATGTTTCCAAACACACATTTAGTTTCAGAAGACAGAGTAGATCATGTTAGTCACGTTCATTTTTTCCCCATCTGTCGGTCCACAGTACAACAACCTGTTGATTCTTTTCGTGCTCCTTAATTCGTCAAACTAACATCTGTCATTTTTTTTTTTCTCTCTCTCAGCCGTCAGGTTTGGTCGCATCCCGAAGAGAGAGAAGCAGAGGATGCTGCTGGAGATGCAGAACGCCATGAACAACATGATGAGCAACAACAGCCAGCTGCACAGCATGCTGCACGGCCACCAGAGCCCCCCCCTGCCCATGGAGGCCATGACCGGAGACGCCAGCGCCTCGCCGTCCTCTTCCTCCTCCTCCTCCTCCGCCGCTTCCGAGTCTCCGTCCTGCTCCAACCCCTCCTCCCCGCAGTGCGCCCAGGACTCTGAGTCGGTGGTTTCCATGGACACCAACTCCAGCTCGGCATCGTCCTGCGGGTCGGACAGCGGCGAGGACGAGGCGGTCGTGGCGGTGAGCAGGCAGCACCAAGGCGCCTTCGCGTTCGGCCAGCAGAGGTCGGCGCGCCGGGGCCAGGCCACGCCCTCGCCGGTCGCCCCGGAGACGGGTGCCGAAGGCCGCACGGAGGAGGAGCAGCGGCAGGAGAGCTGGAACTGCTGGAACAACAACAACGCGGCGGCGGGCGGCTACCGGCACAAAGTTTACAGCGGTGGCCAGCACGTCACCAACTCTGCTTACAGGGAGGACAGAGGAGTCTACCAGCAGCAGCAGCTCAGCAGCGCCCCCAGCTGTGAACCGTCAGAAGACAGCCAAAGACAGCATGACTTCAATACACAAACTGCCTCATGTGGTTACCGTGGACCAACCGGCTGCGTGAGCAGCAGAGCACACCTGGTGAGTCGTTGGTTTCTTCGTCTCGCAGCAGAACACCAGACCGCTTTCCGATTACCTTGAAATGAACTCTCAGGTCCTCCGTGTTCTCCAGGTCTGCCCGATGAACACTTCACCTTACGTGGACCCCCGCAAGCCCAGCCAGGAGATCTGGGAGGAGTTCTCCATGAGCTTCACCCCCGCCGTGCGGGAGGTGGTCGAGTTCGCCAAGAGGATCCCGGGCTTCCGCGACCTCCCCGAGCACGACCAAGTGAGCCTGCTGAAGGCCGGGACCTTCGAGGTGAGAGGCCGAGCGTCGACGCGCCGTGTTGGTTTTTTGCGCGAGCCGACCGCGGCTTCCTCAAACAGAGCCGACTAATATTTGTTCCGATAACAGAATGGAAATGAAAAGAGACTTCACAAAATCCGTGACGTCGTTTCAGATATTTTAGTTGTAGTTCAATCAGGTGCTCCCGAAACGCTGACTAACCTTCAGCTTTTAGTGTGACATCATAACGTCCACTGAAAAGCTGAACGGACAAAAAAACGGCATCAGAATTATTCAGTCTTCAGTGTGCTGCAAACAAATGACAAACTCTTCTTCTTCTCTCTCTCGACCCGCCAGGTGCTGATGGTCCGGTTCGCCTCTCTGTTCAACGTGGCCGAGCGCACGGTGACCTTCCTGAGCGGCAAACGCTACAGCCTGGACACGCTGCGGTCGCTGGGCGCCGGCGAGCTGCTCAACTCCATGTGCGAGTTCAGCGAGAAGCTGGCGGCTCTGCGGCTCGACGCCGACGAGATGAGCCTCTTCACCGCCGTGGTGCTCGTCTCAGCCGGTAAGAACGCGTATATATATCTATATATATATATATAGATATATATATCTATAGATATATATATATATATAGATATATATAAAGATTTATTTTTTTTCGATCTGCTGTTGCGTCTCCGGTGTTAACGTGTCCTCCTCTCCGTCTCGTCTCCGTCTCAGACCGCTCGGGGATCCAGGACCTGAACCCGGTGGAGGCCCTGCAGGACAGACTGATCCGGGCGCTGCGAAACCTGGTGATGCAGAACCACGGCGACGAGTCGGCCACCACCTTCACCAAGCTGCTGCTCAAACTGCCCGAGCTGCGTTCACTCAACAACGTGCACTCGGAGGAACTGCTCTCGTTCAAAGTGCACCCTTAAAGGCTTCTTCCCGGGGGGGGGGGGGGGGGGGGGGGGGCTCCCTCCTCCTCCTCCTCCTCACCCCTCGTGTTCAACCAACACAGTTTTGTTTCTAGATTGTATGAAAAGTTATTTTTTATTCTATTTTTGTTAAGTAGGCCACGTGGGGTCAGAAGAGAGAGCGAGATATAAGACGTACTGTATTTATAGAAGAGACCGCTTAGGCTTGTTGCACACAAACACACGGCAGTACACGTGTGTCAGAGGTTTTTGTTGTTGTTTTTTTAACTTTCTATTCTCCAGAGAAAGACGAGTACTTAACTGGCTTTACGACCTTATGACAAAGTAGAATCTGATTAGTCGGGAAGATTCGGATTAGAATGTTGTTGTTGTTGTTGTTGTTGTTGTTTTCCTCCAAAAAAGCCATTTAATTCCAAAGTGTATTCTGTGACGAGCAGGTGAATGTGAGAGACGATATGTACTGTACTTTACATACATGTGTGCGTGGTCCAATACTTAAAGACTGCTACGTGTGTGACGAGGAAGGCAAGCTATCAGAAAAAAACGTATCGAAGAACGTGTGACGATGACGCTGCTAATGCATGGCTGTACTTAAAGTGGACAAATATTACTCGGATCTTCTCCCCTCGCCTCGGAAAGCATCTGCTCCTCGTCTCGGTGTGTGTATGTATATATATATACATATGTATATGTATATATATATATATAGAGCGTCGTATGTTTAATTTGCATTTTGTTTACGTGTTCATGTGCACGGGAACCTCCCGCATGGTGATTTCCGGGGGGAGTCGATGACGCCATTTACAAAAAGCAAAACACTACATTTGCACAAGTTCTGGAGCAGAAAAACGATGTGACACAAAACCCACGAGTAGTGCGACACGGCATCATGTACATGTAATCACAACACGTGTTTCTTTTTGTCATTTTCCCACTTTCTGGATTTTACTTTTTTCTTTTTTTTCTTTTTTAAATCAAACTGTGTTTGCAGCACAGTACTGAATTTTGACACTTGTTTTTGTCATTTTGTTGAAATATCGGTTTCTTTTACTGGCATCAAGGCCATATGTAAATAACTATATAAATATATATATATATATATATATATATGTATAAATATCTGATGAAAATAGAATATAAATATGATATAGTATGAATGAAAAAAAGTGAAGAATACTGTGTGGTCTGTGTGGTTATTGATGTCTAAGTATATTTAATATTATAAATGATTAAATTCAAATATTAAATCCTCTGAACAGCAGTGATTACTGTTCACCACTAGGTGGAGATCCATCCCTATGAAAACCAAGTGTTCAGCAGAGCAGCTGATTGTACTGATTTCTGTCTCAACTGCAGTTTATATCACATTAGATTTAATTAATCTAAAAACTTGTAAAATTTCACAGTATTATTATCAGCAGATTTAGTTTTCTATTGGGCGTTGAATTAATGATAATTTTATTTTAGATTTACGAATATAAGACTTGTGTGTAAAGTACAATAGGGTTAAAAGCTGTGAAAAGAATCTTCACGTAAAGCCTATATTAACCCCCCCCCCCCAAAAAAAAGACTGGACAGAATAAATAGAGAAATAAATAAAGCAGAACATTTCAACATTTCAATCAAACTCTTTTCGAAACAGCTGTTACCAAACACTAATAAACACAGGTGTGCGTCATGAGGCGTGTACTCAAAGCGAGTGCAACATACCCAGGCTTTCTCTGGCTGAGCTGGCTAAAAAAGGAGAAACCCACAGTTAAAGAAAATCAGTTCCACAACTGTGGTTATCATCAAAATGTCATACTGTAGTACGTCATCCAAAATTTACCCCCCCCCAAAATACATTTGATAGTATGTCAAAAAAAAAAGTCAAACAAATGTCATAGTGTGTAGTCAAAAAAGTAAAGCAATTTGTCATAGTAGTATGTCTTTCAAAGTGTCAAAAAAAATATTGTCCTATGGTATTTGGTCTGGACTTTTGGTATATGACTTGGCTGAAGAAGTTCATTGTGTTCCCGCCTGCCACACAGGGGTCCTAAGGTCAAACCCCTGATGGGAAGAGAACAAATCTTTAACACAAAATGTTTGTGTGATCAGCAAAGTATATCGATCTATATATTGTCGGAAATGTCAAAAACGTTTAGTAGAAAATTTGATAAGAGTCATGCCATAGTATGTCGTCCAAAATGTCCACAAAATGTTATACATTTATGTATGTCGTCAATAAAAGTCAAAGAAATGTCACTATAGTATGTGGTCCAGAATGTCAGTAAAATGTAATGGTGTTTGATATTTTACAAAAGGCTCATTGTAGTACAGGGTTGAGCGTCCCCGCCTGCCAAAAAGGAGACTGAAGTTCAATCCCCTGATGGGAAGAGAACAAATATTTTTTTAAAAATGGGCTTGTGTGATCAATAAAGTATATCTATCTATATATTGCCGGAAATGTCCAAAAAATGTCGTTGAAAAATTGATAAAGTCATGCTATAGAATGTCATCAAGAAAGTCTAAAAAAAGACACCCCCACAAAATGTCATACGACAGTATGTCTTCAGAGATGTCCAAAAAATGTCATTCTTTAGTATGTCGTCAAAAAAATGTCATACTTTAGTGTTGCTTTAAAAAAAATGTCTTACAAATGCCGTCCAAAATGTCCAAAAAATGTCATCTATAGTAGGTTGTCAAAAATGTTCTAAAAATGTCATACAATACTATGTCACCAAAAAAAGGTCATAATATAGTATGTCTTCATAAAAATGAGTTTGGCAAAGGTCGTTCCACCAGAGAGGGCAGCAAAACACGACATCTCTGTCTGAAGTTCAGTTACTGATCAAATGTGCAAGATACTTCATGTAATTATTCACAAGAGTGTCATATCATCCAGTTCGCTTTATTCATTTTTTCCAGAGCAAGATTCATTTTGCACAATTTTGAAAAGACAAATATTACAAAGATGAAAAAAAGATACCATACAGAGCAGAGAAAGGCAAAAAAGTAAATGAGCCTCTTGAAAGCCTCCACCCAGGTAATTTTTAAAGTTCACAAAGTTACAGAAAACACAAAGGATATACAGTACAGAAATATTATGACTACATAAAACTAATGAAAATCAAATAAAAACAAAATGTTCATGACAACAACATCAAAAACAATAATATTAATAGAAAAGCAAAACAAAAACGTGAGTTTGATGATGGATGAGAGTGTATGTTCATATGTGCATGTGATGTGTATGTTACAGTTACAAAACAGCAGTTAAAAGTTTTTTTTAAGCACATTTTAAAGCATTTTATAGAGAAACAGCTTCTTGCCAAATGGGAAAAGCCAAGTTGGTACCCAGATTATATCATATCTGAGTCAAGTCAGCAATTGAGGTTAAGATAAGTTAAGATGACAACATGTTTTGTTTTACAGTATTATTTACTGGAATTGGATATCCAAAGCATCTATCTACATTAATCATAGTTCCATGTATTCTACCTTTATAGCTTGTAAATTATACCCATCACCCAGGATGTCTTCATCCATTGGCTTCATCATTCTCTTCCCCTTGTTTTCTTTTTTGGGTTGAATCTTCCACCTCAGTTTGAAGTCATTCAGTAGTCTTGTTGGTTATCACTGCACCTAGCTGGAGGAAATAAAAGTGACAGTACTGTTAAAGTCAGAGGTCTCCAACCTGTACCTTGTGAACTACCAGTAGCCCGCGACCCAGTTCTGAGTAGATTGTGGAAGGTTGAAACAACATGCAGTGTATCTCGTATATAGACTTTTTTCAACGGGTCACCCAGGTATATTGACGGCCGGCCAAATATCTTCGATCAAATTCAGCGTTTCTTTATTCATTTATTTATAATCTGTCAAGGAGAACGACGCTATCAAGACGATGATTTGAATATCAAAGTCATCTAGCTACATTAATTATAGTTTCATGTATTCTACGTTCAAAGCTTGTAAATATTACCCATCACATGGGATGTCTTCATCCATTGGTTTCATCATTGTCTGCTCCTTGTTTTCTTTTTTGGGTTGAATATTCCACCTCAGTTTGAAGTCATTCAGTAGAGTCTTGTTGGTTATCAATTCACTGAGCTGAGAGGGAATAAAAATGACACAAGTGAACACTAACTTCATGAAGCAGAAACTAATTAAAGGAGTAATGTAACATAATGTACAATTAATACATTGTTTATGTCCTTTTATTTTTTGCTGTAAACCCAATTCGAACCATTATCATTAAAAGGATATCTCAGAAACGGCTGAATTGAACTTTTTCAAATATAACACAATTACTCACTTGGCATCAAAGCTCAGGATCACTGTAACTTCACGTCTTCCTCATTCTTGTGAATGTAATATTTCAGGAATCCTTAAAGGGCTTTTTTCAAGGTTGGCACAAACATTCATTTAGACTCTAGGATGGACTGATACGATTTTGGGGGTCAAAGGTCAAGGCCACAGTCACCTCACTGACTTATACTCATGAGCGAAGGTAACTGTGACCTCATAAAACACCCTTGTGACCAAAACTCAATAATTCATACCCTGGTTATGACAACATTTCAATCAAATTCCTAATAGGAGGAAATTATTACTATTCTTATTTGTCTATTATTGAGCACCAAAACGAGGAGCAGAAGAGTAGAACAGAAGTCTGATGTCTGATATTGAAGTCCGATATCTGAAACTTGATGACTACAGTATGAAGTGTAAACATGACGCCTGAAACCTTCACACTGAATCCTATCATCTGATGTGGAAGTCTGGAGGATGGTCCAGAATTGTTTCTGTGATTTTGCATGAGAGAACCAGAGAATATGGGAGTGAGATTTACCTTCTGTAGGATCTGAGCCTGAATAAATGGATCTGAAAGATCAGCAGTAGAGTGCATCTTCATCCTCACCATTGTCTTCTTCACTCTTACATCTGGACAGTCAAACAAACACATGATCACAAACCAAGGATAGAGTCATTATTGCATTAAAAAAAAAAAAATGAGAGAAATGTATTTACAAGGTTTATATTTCTTTTCACCTTTATAGCACCAGAAGGAGTATTCCTCGTTACACTTGTTATCATGCCATCCATGGTCTGAATTCTCAGTTACACAGTGCTGGTTACCGTAATTATTTGGCTGTCCACTAATCCAGTTTCTGAAGGAGCTGTTGGTCTTGTCGGACCACCTCCACGGTACCCGGTACAAACCAATCCACACTTCATGTATAGAGTTAACTGACATCACCTGTTTGTTTTCCTGATCATTTTCAATCATAGCCAGGTCTGTGTGGTGTGTTCTGCAGTACATCTGGGCATCCTCCCATGTCACTGCATTGGTAATTAGAGTATATGTTTTCTGTCCCGAAGAATTTACAGCTGCAACAGAAGAAAAGTAAAGCTAGTGTGAGATGAATCATAGCCGTAGTTGTGTGAAGTTGTTGGTGTTTGAAAACATACATTTGGGTTATCTGGAGATGAGTGGTTATGAAATAATGTTTTCACATTAATAGAACGTACAGATGTACTTAAGTACAGACAGCCTGATCACCAGTGTGCAGCCATAAAAAGTAAACAAAGAGGACTTTCTTTTACTTCTTGTCTTTATAGAATCAGCAATAATCAACTAGATGTTTAGTTGGTGGCTACAATCATCTGTAAACAACATCTCACCTTACTGTAGTCATGTTGAATTTAAGTATAATGTGTCATTACACTGTGATATCATTGAAGGTGCTATATACCACTCACTTTGACCAGATCCAAACAGTCTCAAAACTTTCAGCAACAGAGAGCAGTTTCATAAAACACAATATAAACGCAAAATGTTTCTTACCTTGGTAACAAACAAAATACATTGTTGTCTTGCAATTAATATCACTCCATGTTCCAACTTTCAACATTTTGACACAGGCTTCATTTCCATGATAATTATCTGGTTCCCCTGGATTCCACTTGTGGTAACTAGTTGTACTTGTTTTACCAGTCCCCGACCATCTCCAGGAGTTTGCATCATTGCCCATAACTCCACTCCAGGATTTTGGGTCATCAGTCAGTCCGATCCATGCAGATCCGGTCTCACCACTAGGCCTGTTTAGCCTGTTAATGTCATCCATACTTTCAAAGGTCGCCAGGTCGGTGTGTTTCACTCTGCAGTAATGCTGTGCATCGTTCCAGTTCATTTTTGAGTTGACATGGTGGTATTCACGAAAGTTGTCAGGAGAGCATGAAGTGAAGCCAAATCCTGGAGGTTGATGATAGAGAGCATATTTAACTGTGAAACATTGATTTTGTATTCTGAATGGTTCGTCTGAATCATTTTTAAATCCTGTTCATTTAATAATACTAATAAGTTCATGATCTATTACTTTACTGTTTGAGGTATTTCCAAGTACACAACCCCGTGCAACACTATCATTTGCTGTGTTCTAAGTCATGGTCTCCAATGAGTACACTCTTTAAAATATATATTTTAATAAATTAAATATTTTTTTAACAAATCACTTTTTTTGCTTGTCTTCAGTGTTGCACTTTGTAGACGGTCTGTACACTCGCCTCACAGCCAGCTGTACATACAGACGAGTTTTATCTATTCAGCTCCGAGGGTGGCTGTTTTGTTTTATTTGGAAAGTTTAAAATTGCTGATTTATTACATATACGGAGGTTGTGTCTCCTCGTTCTCCTTCCAGATGAGTGTATTTGCTGTAATTTTACTATGTGCCACTCACGAGAAGCTCCACGACAGTTTTCGCTTCGGTGTTTAAGAATCCTGAAAACGTGATCACTCGTTGATAGAATTGTTTTGCTCTCATTTTCAGCTCAGTGCAAAGTTTAGATACATATTCATCTTTTTGTGAAACGTCCGTTGTGCAAAATAATATGATGTTAGTTCTTAAAGAGACCAGACGGAGAAATCACCTCCTCTCCTCAAAATCCTCAAAAAAAGACCTTTGCAGCAGCGGCGGTCCTATTTTAACAGCTGTGCACCGCCGCTACTAAATGGAAATATAGTAAACATTGTTTCTGACCAACAGCAGCATTGTGGTGAAAATCAGCCCTTTTTGTGGTTTTCCACAACAGCTACAGCTACAAGTAGTAGCAGCTACAATGTTAGTTTTTAAAGAGGTGAGACGGATGCGTCATCTCACCTCACACTATATATTTCTGGACCGTTCAAGTACACCATCAGGATACTCATCGTTTACTGTATGTTTTATATATCTGAACGTTTGAACACACTTATGCATTCAAAATACTGAAGTGACTACCTGTAATGTGATTTGGAAAACAGCAGATGTCTCCTTGGAGAGATGCTCTGAAAATATTAGCCGCTATACAATTTTTTAAATGATATTACTCCTCCCTTTCTTCATGATGGGAACCTTTCCTTAACTGTTCCAGTGTGGCTGTACATGGTTTTTTAATCATGTATTACAAAGTTGTTCTAAAACACCATATTTTTGTCCTTAGACCATGGCTGGATTAACATGATAAAAAGACTTTACGATCGTCTGTATATATACTAGACTGCCACCAATTTCCCACTGTGAACTGCTAACAGACCTCCAAAGCCATAACCAAACGTAACATGTAGTAGTTTGTGGTCATTTGAATAAACAAAACTTCAAGTGAGAATATGTTCACAGACAACTTTCACACATATCTCTATGAGTCTGGTATGGATGTGATGACAAAATGTTTTTCTAAACTGAAGACGCTTTTAAATGTGAGCTGGTTAAGGGTTTCTGTACGCATATGCTTTGTATCTATAATTAATGCTCCCAAGGTTTTAAATCAGCACTAAATTATGAATGAGGTTAATGGTTAGACTTTGGTTGAGTTCACTGCACTTCTGTAAATTAACTTTCTCCTCCGGGCCGGTCTTTCTCAGCTCTATAATTCAATAGAAGACTCTGAACTATATGATTTCTACAAACCAACAACCATCACCATAAAGTTTTGTGAAGGAACTTTGACTCTTACCCAAGAAGACAAAAGTCAAATGCACTGATGACGTCACTGAAAACTAAAAGAAAGCACAACAGAACAACACATTTACCTGGACAGCAGCCATTCAATCAAAATCCACCTTAAAACTAATACATACATGCAAGACTACATTTTGAATTCACTTGATCATGGTTGTAAACTTTTTCTAGTATTCATGAAGTTTCTGAGTTTATATGAGTTTGAAATTAAAGTAGTTGTTTTTTGTAGTTATTGAAATTCAAGTTTCAAAATTCCTTTATGAGATTGAATGTTCACGCCAGAAAACTGGAGGTTTGCCAAAAGGTTGAATTACACAACTTCAAACTAAAATAAATGTCGATGAAAATTTGAGATTTGGTAAATTAATATGAATGAAATATATTGAACTTTGGATGTAATTGCTTGATAATATAAATGATGGTATATTTATTGTAACAGTAGGTAAAACAGGTCAGTTCCATTGCTGCTGCTACTACTATTAGTGCAAAAATTATGACTGCATTTCTATGACTAACAGAAATAATAACAATAATGATGATTTTAAAAGCAAGAAGATAACAGTTAAACCAATGCTAATAGAAGATATACTTACATGTATAAAGTTTGTCATTTTAACTGATAGCAGTGGCAAATCAGGCGAAGTTGCAGTCAGTCGTGTCGACGCAAACTGTCTGCTGATCTCAAAAGTTTCCAGCTTGACACTGCAGCATTTTTGCATGACTATATTTGAATATCCAAATAGCTAATTTGATAAAGGTGAGAAGAGATTTTTTTTCTCCAATGTTTACCATCACCAACAAACATGAAATAGTTACTTTATTAATCACACAAGGATAAATGTTTTCGCTACAGCAGCATGATAGGTACAGGAAAGCAATAAAACAACAGAGTAAAAATATAAAGTATAAAAAATGCACAATATATACAATAACATAGAATAATTAAATGAAATTAAAACTAACTAAACAATAGTGCAAGGATCTAAACAAACAACAAAGAAGAAAACAAACAACCAACGGCATTATTGTTGTGAGATTGATTTGGCCAGAGGTGAGTTATTGTACAGTCTTATTGCAGTGGGCAGGAATGATCTCCTGTATCAGGAATGATCTCCTGTATCAGGAATGATCTCCTGTATCAGGAATGATGTCCTGTATCAGGAATGATCTCCTGTATCAGGAATGATCTCCTGTATCAGGAATGATGTCCTGTATCAGGAATGATCTCCTGTATCAGGAATGATCTCCTGTATCAGGAATGATCTCCTGTATCTGTCCTTGTGACATCGGAGCTGAAGGAGTTTATTGGAGAAAGTGCTCCGCTGTCCCTGCAGCAGGTGGTGAAGAGGCTGGTCCAGATTATTCAATATGGATAATAATTTCTTCAGTATCCTCCTCTCCACCACCTTTTCCAGGCTGCCCAGTTTCCCGAGCTACATACAAAATCATTTCTTGTCAGTGATACACCTGAAAAAGATCTGTGTATTTTCATTTGAACTCCACTCGGCAAACGAGCTCAATATAACATTAAATGTACATCAGCTAACATGACATGAAAATGATGCAATTCTAAACTATGTAAAATTATGTTCGGGGTTTGCTCATCGTTTACTGCAAATCTTTTTATACTTGACAATATGAACACACTTATGCACTCAAATTACTTAAGTGACTATCTGTAATGCGATTTGGAACACAGCAGATGTCTCCTTGGAGAGATTTTCTGAAAATATGAGCGACTATCCCAGTTTTAAAATGATATTGTACCTCCCTTTCTTTCAAATCAGCCAAAGCTGGAGTCGCTCTTTTCAACATAAAAATTCTGCTGATCTCAAAAGGTTCCAGCTTGACACTGCAGCATTTTTGCATGACTATATTTGAATATTCAAATTGACAATCTGATAATGGTAAGATGACATGTTTCCCGTCCATGTTTACCATTACCAACAAACATTAAATCCTGAGCTACATACATTATAATTCCTGGATACAGGTTAAAAAAAATAAAAAAAAGATCACTCGTGCAGCCGTCATCTGTGTATTTTCCTTTGAACTCCACTCTGCAAACGAGCTCAATATAACATCAAATGTACATCAGCTAACATTACAGGAAAATGATGCAATTCTACATCATGTCAAATGATGTTAGAGGTTTGCACTTCCAACAAAATGTAGCAGAGTAGCACCTGTATTTGTGTTCATCAAAAAACTTAACAAGTCTGCCACACCTTCTTGCATCTTGTGCGCACCTGTGTTGCGCAAAAGGAGATTAAAATAGGGCCCAACTAATTGGCCCAAAACCTTTTGTACAAAGATGTCTAAAGGTGTCCTGAAAAGACAGTTGAAACATTTTAAAGGTAACGATCAAAAATATGTATTCACAGAAAGCTTCTAACAGCAGCATTGTGCAGCTGAGAATTCAGACCACAGCCAGTGTGCTAGTAACTCAATGTCACGTGTAATAAACTATAAATAAATACCAGAATTAAATACAGTTTAGTATACCCCATTACTTCACTCTGATAATAAGAAAATAATGATCCTAACACACGTCAGGCACTACGAGATTTAGTAAAAACAGGGAGCAAGTGAAGATGACAACGTGTTTTGTTTTACAAAACAAACTCATTTGGTTAACAAAGTCTTCTACCGACGTCAAAAATGACGATATCAAGATGATGATTTGAATATAAAAGACTTCCAGCTACATTACTAATAATTTCATGTATTACACCTTTTTAGCTTGTAAATATTATCAGTTACAAGAGATGTCTTCATCCATTGGCTTCATCTCGGTCTGCTCCTTGTTTTCTGTTTGGGGTTGAAACGTCCACCTCAGTTTGAAGTCGTTCAGTAAACCCTTGTTGGTTAGCACTGCACTGAGCTGAGAAGGAATAAAAGTGACAGTAGTGTTTTGGGGAATCTAACTTCTTGAAGCATAAAATAATTAGTGTTAATGGAACATAACGTACAATTAAAATGTTATTAATTTGATGTTATTTTTGCTGATGGAGCACAGATTCACTTGAGGACTGGGAGTTACCAGAGTAAATAGTCAAGGCTCTTTTTGATCATTTTGTTTAATGTTAATGTAGTACACATTTGTCTGAGGTCACGTGATACCTGCCCTCAGTAACTTCAATCTGATTCTTCAGCTCTGACATCTCAGATCTGATACTTTTGGTCAGAAGCCTGAAGCCCGATTCGGTAATCTGACACTTGAAACTTAAAGACTCTTGTCTGACGTCTGAAATCGAACCCTTGTCGCTCTGATACCTGAGGTGTAAACGTGAAGTCTGAGGCCTGTGGAACCAGAGAATATTGTAATGACCTTTACCTGCTTTAGGATCTGAGCTTTAGTAGCTGGATCTGAAAGGTCAGCAGAAGAGTGAATCTTCATCCTCAACATGGTAGTCTTTACTCTTAGATCTGGACGGTCAAACACGTGACCACAAACCAAGGAAAGAGTCATTATTGTATTGCAAAAGAAAATGAGAGAAATGTATCTATAAGGTTTGTATTTCTTTTCATCTTTATAGCACCAGAAGGAGTGTTCCTTGTTACAGTTCTCTTCAAGCCAACCATGGTCTGAATTCTCAGTTACACAGTGCTGGTTTCCGTAATTATTTGGCTGTCCACTAATCCAGTTTCTGAAGGAGCTGTTGGTCTTGTCCGACCACCTCCACGGTACCCGGTACAAACCAATCCACACTTCATGTATAGAGTTAACTGACATCACCTGTGTGTTTTCTTCATCATTTTCAATCATAGCCAGCTCTGTGTGGTGTGTTCTGCAGTACGTCTGGGCATCCTCCCATGTCACTCCATTGGTAATTAGAGTATATGTTTTCATGCCCGAAGGATTTGCAGCTACAGTGACAGAAAAGTAAAGTTAGTGTCAGAAGAACCATAGCATTGATTGTGTGAAGATGGTGATGTTTCCAAACACACATTTAGTTTCAGAAGACAGAGTAGATCATGTTAGTCACGTTCATTTTTCCCCATCTGTCGGTCCACAGTACAACAACCTGTTGATTCTTTTCGTGCTCCTTAATTCGTCAAACTAACATCTGTCTTTATTTTTTCTCTCTGTCAGCCGTCAGGTTTGGTCGCATCTCAAAGAGAGAGAAGCAGAGGATGCTGCTGGAGATGCAGAACGCCATGAACAACATGATGAGCAACAACAGCCAGCTGCACAGCATGCTGCACGGCCACCAGAGCCCCCTGCTGCCCATGGAGGCCATGACCGGCGACGCCAGCGCCTCGCCGTCCCCTTCCTCCTCCTCCTCCTCCTCCTCCTCACCCCTCGTGTTCAACCAACACAGTTTTGTTTCTAGATTGTATGAAAAGTTATTTTTTATTCTATTTTTGTTAAGTAGGCCACGTGGGGTCAGAAGAAAGAGCGAGATATAAGACGTACTGTATTTATAGAAGAGACCGCTTACGCTTGTTGCACACAAACACACGGCAGTACACGTGTGTCAGAGGTTTTTGTTGTTGTTTTTTTACTTTCTATTCTCCAGAGAAAGACGAGTACTTAACTGGCTTTACGACCTTATGACAAAGTAGAATCTGATTAGTCGGGAAGATTTGGATTAGAATGTTGTTGTTGTTGTTGTTGTTGTTGTTGTTGTTCTTTTCCTCCAAAAAAGCCATTTAATTCCAAAATGTATTCTGTGACGAGCGGGTGAATGTGAGAGACGATATGTACTGTACTTTACATACATGTGTGCGTGGTCCAATACTTAAAGACTGCTACGTGTGTGACGAGGAAGGCAAGCTATCAGAAAAAAACGTATCGAAGAACGTGTGACGATGACGCTGCTAATGCATGGCTGTACTTAAAGTGGACAAATATTACTCGGATCTTCTCCCCTCGCCTCGGAAAGCATCTGCTCCTCGTCTCGGTGTGTGTATGTATATATATATACATATATACATATGTATATGTATATATATATATAGAGCGTCGTATGTTTAATTTGCATTTTGTTTACGTGTTCATGTGCACGGGAACCGCCCGCATGGTGATTTCCGGGGGGAGTCGATGACGCCATTTACAAAAAGCAAAACACTACATTTGCACAAGATCTGGAGCAGAAAAACGATGTGACACAAAACCCACGAGTAGTGCGACACGGCATCATGTACATGTAATCACAACACGTGTTTCTTTTTGTCATTTTCCCACTTTCTGGATTTTACTTTTTTTTCTTTTTTAAATCAAACTGTGTTTGCAGCACAGCACTGAATTTTGACACTTGTTTTTGTCATTTTGTTGAAATATCGGTTTCTTTTACTGGCATCAAGGCCATATGTAAATAACTATATAAAAATATATATATGTATAAATATCTGATGAAAATAGAATATAAATATGATATAGTATGAATAAAAAAAAGTGAAGAATACTGTGTGGTCTGTGTGGTTATTGATGTCTAAGTATATGTAATATTAGAAATTATTAAATTCAAATATTAAATCCACTGAGCAGCAGTGATTACTGTTCACCACTAGGTGGAGATCCATCCCTATGAAAACCAAGTGTTCAGCAGAACAGCAGATTGTGCTGCTTTCTGTCTCAACTGCAGTTTATATCACATTAGATTTAATTAATCTAACAACTTGTAAAATTTCACAGTATTATTATCAGCAGATTTAGTTTTCTATTGGGCGTTGAATTAATGATAATTTTATTTTAGATTTACGAATATAAGACTTGTGTGTAAAGTACAATAGGGTTAAAAGCTGTGAAAAGAAGCTTCACGTAAAGCCTATATTAACCCCCCCCCCCAAAAAAAAAAAAAGACTGGACAGAATAAATAGAGAAATAAATAAAGCAGAACATTTCAACATTTCAATCAAACTCTTTTCGAAACAGCGGTTACCAAACACTAATAAACACAGGTGTGCGTCATGAGGCGTGTACTCAAAGCGAGTGCAACATACCCAGGCTTTCTCTGGCTGAGCTGGCTAAAAAAGGAGAAACCCACAGTTAAAGATAATCAGTTCCACAACTGTGGTTATCATCAAAATGTCATACTGTAGTACGTCATCCAAAATTTACCCCCCCCCAAAATACATTTGATAGTATGTCAAAAAAAAAAGTCAAACAAATGTCATAGTGTGTAGTCAAAAAAGTAAAAAAAATTGTCATAGTAGTATGTCTTTCAAAGTGTCAAAAAAATATTGTCCTATGGTATTTGGTCTGCACTTTTCGTATATGACTTGGCTGAAGAAGTTCATTGTGTTCCCGCCTGCCACACAGGGGTCCTAAGGTCAAACCCCTGATGGGAAGAGAACAAATCTTTAACACAAAATGTTTGTGTGATCAGCAAAGTATATCGATCTATATATTGTCGGAAATGTCAAAAACGTTTAGTAGAAAATTTGATAAGAGTCATGCCATAGTATGTCGTCCAAAATGTTATACACTCATTAATGTCGTCAATAAAAGTCAAAGAAATGTCACTATAGTATGTGGTCCAGAATGTCAGTAAAATGTAATGGTGTTTGATATTTTACAAAAGGCTCATTGTAGTACAGGGTTGAGCGTCCCTGCCTGCCAAAAAGGAGACCGAAGTTCAATCCCCTGATGGGAAGAGAACAAATGTTTAAAAAAAAAATGGGCTTGTGTGATCAATAAAGTATATCTATCTATATATTGCCGGAAATGTCCAAAAAAATTTCGTTGAAAAATTGATAAAGTCATGCTATAGAATGTCATCAAGAAAGTCTAAAAAAAAGACACCCCCACAAAATGTCATACGACAGTATGTCTTCAGAGATGTCCAAAAAATGTCATTCTTTAGTATGTCGTCAAAAAAATGTCATACTTTAGTATTGCTTGAAAAAAACAATGTCTTACAAATGCCGTCCAAAATGTCCAAAAAATGTCATACTATAGTAGGTTGTCAAAAATGTGCTAAAAATGTCATACAATACTATGTCACCAAAAAAAGGTTATAATATAGTATGTCTTCATAAAAATGAGTTTGGCAAAGGTCGTTCCACCAGAGAGGGCAGCAAAACACGACATCTCTGTCTGAAGTTTAGTTACTCATAAAATGTGCAAGATACTTCATGTAATTCTTCACAAGAGTGTCATATCATCTCGTTCGCTTTATTCATTTTTTTCCTGAGCAAGATTCATTTTGCACAATTTTGAAAAGACAAATATTACAAAGATGAAAAAAAGATACAATACAGTGTACACAAAGTCAAAAAAGTAAATTAGTCTCTTGAAAGCCTCCACCCAGGTAATTTTTAAAGTTCACAAAGTTACAGAAAACACAAAGGATATACAGTACAGAAATATTATGACTACATAAAACTAATGAAAAACAAATAAAAACAAAATGTTTATGACAACAACATCAAAAACAATAAAATCAATAGAAAAGCAAAAAATGTGAGTTTGATGATGGATGACAGTGTGTGTTCATATCTGCATGTGATGTGTATGTTACAGTTACAAAACAGCAGTTACAAGTTTTTTTTAAGCACATTTTAAAGCATTTTATAAAGAAACAGCTTCTTGCCAAATGGGAAAAGCCAAGTTGGTACCCTGATTATATCATATCTGAGTCAAGTCAGCAATTGAGGTTAAGATAAGTTAAGATGACAACATGTTTTGTTTTACAGTATTATTTACTGGAATTTGATATCCAAAGCATCTATCTACATTAATCACAGTTCCATGTATTCTACCTTTATAGCTTGTAAATTATACCCATCACCCAGGATGTCTTCATCCATTGGCTTCATCATTCTCTTCCCCTTGTTTTCTTTTTTGGGTTGAATCTTCCACCTGAGTTTGAAGTCATTCAGTAGTCTTGTTGGTTATCACTGCACCTAGCTGGAGGAAATAAAAGTGACAGTACTGTTAAAGTCAGAGGTCTCCAACCTGTACCTTGTGAACTACCAGTAGCCCGCGACCCAGTTCTGAGTAGATTGTGGAAGGTTGAAACAACATGCAGTGTATCTCGTATATAGACTTTCTTGAACGGGTCACCCAGGTATATTGACGGCTGGCCAAGTATCTTCGATCAAATTCAGCGTTTCTTTATTCATTTATTTATAATCTGTCAAGGAGAACGACGCTATCAAGATGATGATTTGAATATCAAAGTCATCTAGCTACATTAATCATAGTTTCATGTATTCTACGTTTATAGCTTGTAAATATTACCCATCAAACGGGATGTCTTCATCCATTGGCTTCATCATTGTCTGCTCCTTGTTTTCTTTTTTGGGTTGAATATTCCACCTCAGTTTGAAGTCATTCAGTAGAGTCTTGTTGGTTATCAATTCACCAAGCTGAGAGGGAATAAAAATGACACAAGTGAAAACTAACTTCATGAAGCAGAAACTAATTAAAGGAGTAATGTAACATAATGTACAATTAATACATTGTTTATGTCCTTTCAGTTTTTGCTGTAAACACAATTTGAACCATTATCATTAAAAGGATATCTCAGAAATGGCTGAATTGAACTTTTTCAAATATAACACAACTACTCACTTGGCATCAAAGCTCAGGATCACTGTAACTTCACATCTTCCTCATTCTTGTGAATGTAATATTTCAGGAATCCTTAAAGGGCTTTTTTCAAGGTTGGCACAAACATTCATTTAGACTCTAGGATGGACTGATACGATTTTGGGGGTCAAAGGTCAAGGCCGGAGTCACCTCACACTGACTTATACTCATGAGCGAAGGTAACTGTGACCTCATTAAACACCCTTGTGATCATAACTCAATAATTCATACCCTGGTTATGACAACATTTGAATCAAATTCCTAATAGGAGGAAATTATTACTATTCTTATTTGTCTATTATTGAGCACCAAAACGAGGAACAGAAGAGCAGAACAGAAGTCTGATATCTGATATTGAAGTCCGATATCTGAAACTTGATGACTACAGTATGAAGTGTAAACATGACGCCTGAAACCTTCACACTGAATCCTATCATCTGATGTGGAAGTCTGGAGGATGGTCCAGAATTGTTTCTGTGCTTTTGCATGAGAGAACCAGAGAATATGGGAGTGAGATTTACCTTCTGTAGGATCTGAGCCTGAATAAATGGATCTGAAAGATCAGCAGTCGAGTGCATCTTCATCCTCACCATTGTCTTCACTCGTACATCTGGACAGTCAAACAAACACATGATCACAAACCAAGGATAGAGTCATTATTGCATTTTTTTTTTTAAATGAGAGAAATGTATTTTCAAGGTTTAAATTTATTTTCACCTTTATAGCACCAGAAGGAGTATTCGTTGTTACAGTTGTCATCATTCCAACTATGGTCTAATTCCTCCATTGCACACTGCTGGTAACCACCATAGTTACCTGGCTGTCCACTCCCCCAGTTTCTGAAGGAGCTGTTGGTCTTGTCCGACCACCTCCACGGTACCCGGTACAAACCAATCCACACTTCATTTGTTGACTTAACTGACATCACCTGTGTGTTTTCTTCATCATTCTCAATCGTAGCCAGGTCTGTGTGGTGTGTTCTGCAGTACATCTGGGCATCCTCCCATGTCACTACATTGGTAATTAGAGTATATGTTTTCTGGCCCGAAGGATTTACAGCTGCAACAGAAGAAAAATAAAGCTAGTGTGAGATGAACCATAGCAGTAGTTGTGTGAAGTTGTTGTTGTTTGAAAACATACATTTGGGTTATCTGGAGGTGAGTGGTTATGAAATAATGTTTTCACATTACTAGAACATACAGACGTACTTAAGTACAGACAGCCTGATCACCAGTGTGCAGCCATAAAAAGTAAACAAAGAGGACTTTTGACAGTGTTACTTCTTGTCTTTATAGAATCAGCAATAATCAACTAGATGTTTAGTTGGTGGCTACAATCATCTGTAAACAACATCTCACCTTACTGTAGTCACGTTGAAATTAAGTATAATGTGTCATTACACTGTGATATCATTGAAGGTGCTATATACCACTCACTTTGACCAGATCCAAACAGTCTCAAAACTTTCAGCAACAGAGAGCAGTTTCATAAAACACAATATAAACGCAAAATGTTTCTTACCTTGGTAACAAACAAAATATTTTGTGTTCTTGCAATTAACATCACTCCATGTTCCACCGTCATACATTATGACACAGGCTTCATTTCCAACCTGATTATTCGGCTCTCCTGGTTTCCACTTGTGGTAACCAGTTGTACTTGTTTTACCAGTCCCCGACCATCTCCAGGAGTTTGCATCATTGCCCATAACTCCTCTCCAGGATTTTGGGTCATCAGTCAGTCCGATCCATGCATATCCGGTCTCGTAACTAGGCCTGTTTAACCTGTTAATGTCATCCATGCTTTCAAAGGTCACCAGGTCGGTGTGTTTCACTCTGCAGTAATGCTGTGCATCGTTCCAGTTCATTTTTAAGTTGACATGGTGGTATTCACGAAAGTTGTCAGGAGAGCAGGAAGTGAGGCCAAATCCTGGAGGTTGATGATAGAGAGAATATTTAACTGTGAAACACTGAAAATCGTATTCTGAATGGTTCGTCTGAATAGTTTTGAAATCCCTTTATTTCACAATGATAACACATTTTTTATTTATTACTTTACTGTTTGAGGTATTTCCAAGTACACAACCCCGTGCAACACTATCATTTGCTGTGTTCTAAGTCAAGTACTCTAATGAGTACACTCACGTATAGTACTCTTACATGCCGACAGTGTAGCTTTGTCTCAAATCGCATGTTGATCTGCACTTACTGGAAATGACCGTAACATTTGAACGTAGCAGAAACAGGTTTTGTGCACTCAAAACTCTTATTGAACAATAATATCAACAACTACCCATATACAGTCAAATCTGACAGTCCAAACGTGATTCTTTCCCTTCAGTACTTCATTTTAAGGCTCCTTTTTCCAGAATGAATTTACATCATTTCACACATCTACATTTTAGGATTATGTGGTTTTACCTAAAGTGTGTTTTTTTTTTTTGCTTTTGGATAACTTCATTTCTTTGACAGTTTGGTGCAAAAAAAAAAAAAATCATTTCACATGTCAATTGTGTCCTGTTTTTTATTATACAATTCTTTGTTTAGAAAAATGTGTTGTTGCATAATTCTGAGGAATTTTTTAACTTGATATGTTAAATGATTTTGGTGACAGGAAACTGAAAAACACTAAAGTTATTGAATTCTTTTCCAATTAATGAATCCTGTAAAGTGTGCAAAATCCTATTTTTTGAAAGATATGTTGACTTTTACCATATACCATCAGGATACTCATCCTATACTGCATGTTCTTTTTACTTGACAGTATGATTACACTTATGCACTCAAATTACTTAAGTGACTACCTGGTACGTGATTTGGAACACAGCAAATGTCTCCTTGGAGAGATTTTTTGAAAATGAGAGCCACTATCCCAGTTTTAAAACGATATTACGCCTCCCTTTCTTCAAGGCTACCTCTCCTTCTCTGTTCCAGTGTGGCTGGACAAGATTTTCTAATCATATATTACAAAGTAGTTCTAAAACACCATAATTTGGTCCTTAGACCATGGCTGGATTAACATAAGGAGGCTTTGGGCAAAAATGTTTTACTGACCTACCACTTGCGACCATCTGAATATATACCCGACTGCCACCAAGTTCTCACTGTGACCTGCTAACAGACTTCCCAAGCTATAAAAATACTTAATATGTTGTAGTTTGTGGTAATTAAAATAAACAAAACTTTAAGTGAGAATATGTTTACAAACAATTTCACACGCCGTATCTCTACGAGTCTGGTATGGATGTGAGGAATTTTGTTTTCCTAAACTGAAGACACTTTAAAGGAATTTTTTTTTCAAGAGTTTCTGTCTATCCTGTTCCTACTATTGATACTAATTCATAACATTTTCCATCTGTATAAAGTTAAAGGACAACAAGGTCGGTCAAAAGGCTTCAGATGAGTTCACTGCCCCTTTGTAAATTAACTCTCTGACATGCCTGTAATTCTCAACTCAATGATTCCAAGGAAGATAATAAACTGTTCTGTGGTGAAAATGAACGAACAATCACGCCAATTAAATTCTGTAGAAGCAGTCATGACTCTTACCCAAGATGACAAAAATCCAATGCACTGTATCCATTTGTGATTTCACTGAAAACCCCAATAATAAATGAATTTGAAAAGCTGCATAGCACCAGAACAGCAGATAGTACAGCAAAAATCCACCTTCAGACAATCTGAAACAGCCAGACTATGGCTTCAGACTTGAACCAGTGTTTATAGCTCTCAGATATGGCTTTGAGCTGATATGAATTTCAAATAAATGTAAATCAATTTCCTGGAGATATTGAAAAGCAAGTATGAAAATCAGCAGGTAAAACAGATGATTCATGCAGGGAAATTTTCGGAAGTTTGAGTCCACAATGTCAAACTAAAATGGAACAAAGTAGATTATTGAATTTGATAAAGTGATTTGAAAAAAAACTACAACTGATTGCATTTTTTCAGACAACTGAATAGGTCTGTACTGCAATATGGAAAACATTTCGACTTCCAAACTGTTCTGAAAAGTTTTTTATATTTTCGACTCTGATTGTTTTCATTTAATAACAAAGTTGTCCAACATTTTTATTGAGGACAATTCCCCTTTGTGCAGCACTTATTTTCATTGTTGTTTTCTTTTTGAAGTTTAGGGTTCTCCAGAGCAACTAATCTCTGTACTTTTATTTGAATTACAGTGTTTTTGTAGCTGTAAATAATTTGTAGCATTATGAATAAGGATATTGATAGTGAAGGTCGAGACTTTGGAGCTCCCCAAGGGTGCTTTAAAAGAATATCCAGGTGTCTTATGCAAAGTGATGCTGTGAACTTGAGACAGGAGGTCTCCTTTGGCTTTGTCCATTTCTTACATCTTTTTCTGGAGCAGTTCTGTCGTTTAAAAGAGTCGGTATCTCTTCTAATAAGCAGAAAAAAAAGACTAATTATTGTAACTTATACTCTAAAACTACCCACTCGCAACTTGATAAGCTGAGCCTCATGTGACACAATTATCTGGCTTGAGTTGAGCTTATGATTATGATGATTATTATCATTGATGATTTTTAGTGGAAGATATACTCAAATGTATATAATCCAGGATTTAAAATCTTTGCGGTCGCAAATTAATCAACGTTGGAGTCATATCTGCAAAGACATGTCTGCTGACCACAGAAGCATCTAGTACTGGGCTGAATCATTTTTTGCGTGGTTATATGTACATGTAAATGTATATCCAAATAGCTGGTCTGACAAAGGTCACCTTGGTTTTTACAATGTTTGGTTCATCAACAAGTTATGTTTTATCCCACTTTGAGATTACACTGGGAATTTTACGTGGCCAGCAGAATTAAATACAATGAGTTGTAAAGCAATACCAAATCATATGTGCAAAAACCTCAACGTGATGCCAGGGAAACACAAGGAATAACGTAATGAATTGACCTAAAACCTTTGAACAAAGTACCTTAAAAATGTGCTGAAAGTTTTTCAAAGTGACAACGAAAAATATTTATTCACAGAAAGTTCCTTACAGCAGCACTGTGCAGTTAAGAGTTCAGACCACAGCTGATGTGCTAGTAACTACATGTGATGCGCAATAAACTACATTTGCAAGAAAAATATAACTGAAATAAATGGACAATTCCGTGTTGCCAGGAAATTGATTTAATTGAATTGCTACAGTCGAAAAACACCAAAAGAATGTACAGTAATACACTTTAACACGCCCTTAAATTATAACTGTAGTTGCTATATCATATATATGTGTCATTGTTTTACTGAGTCTCTACTTTAGTCACTCATCATTGAATAATAAAAACACATGTAAGACAGGAGACCATGTAGATATTCACTCATTGTATAAGGTTCTCTGAATCTGCTGATGTGCTGACGATCCGGCTGCAGTAACATAAAGGCAAGAAACAGGTCATCATTTTCCAATAGTTATTAAACCAAAAGAAATGGAATAATTTCTCATCTTGTGTTGCACCTGTTGTTTTTAACGGCTTCAAAAGTGGCAGCAATGCACCGAAAAGCTATTTGCTTTTACCGTCATTAACCGGCAAAAGAAGAAGATAACGTTACTGCCGGGTGAGATTAGATGCTACGGTACAAACAGGGAAAACATACAAAGAAAACTCAATCTGTCAAAAAGTTATTTGTTGAACTAAAGAAGAGTAAATGAAAAAGAGGTGCAGTGCAAACTGTACCAGGTAAATCTAGCACATCATAACTCCACCACAGTCATTTGAGAAGGAAGCAATGAGCAAACAGTCTCTCCATAGATCAACAATGAGTGTCTTGATTTGTCAATAAATTAAATAAGTTTTATGTTGGACGTGTAGAGAAAACAACAGCCTTCATCTTAAAGTTAAAAGCTAAAAACAGGCTTCTCATCAGATTTGTAATTGTGATTTTTTTGTGTTTCTGTGAACAACATTTGATTTTGAGTCAAGTATGCAGATAAGGCACAAGTGAAGATCACATGTTTTGTTTTACAGCATCTAAATCAGTTAATAAAGTCATTTGGCTAGATTAATTAAAGTTTAATGTATTCTACCTTTGTAGCTTGCAAATATTATCAGTTACACAGGATGTCATCATCCATTGGCTTCATCATTCTCTTCTCTTTGTTTTATCTTTTGGGTTGAATTTTCCTCCTCAGTTTGAAGCCAATACAGCAGAATAAACACACAAAAAAAACACAGTTTCCAGCTACAGTCACACAACATCTGATGAATAGGCAGTATTACACTATAAGGTGCCCTGAAATAAAACAAAGTGATTAGTCAGAGGTGGAAAAAGATTCCCTTCCTATTATTAAATATCTACTGTGATTACACACAAACAAGAAAATCTGTCATTAATTGATCATAATTTTAAAACAGAGCAAAGACAGGTAAGCGTATGTTTTCATTCATTGTATGAGTTTCTCTGAAGCTTATCGTTATATACTACTTGCACATAAGAACGTGGAACAGATATCTTGAAAAAGTGACTGAACACCTCCTGAAAACTTGCTGACCTGCTGATTTCTCCCTGCAGTGAAGTGTAGGCCCATTTCAGACCTCACTCAGCAGTGATGCTGGATGAGGTCAGAGGTGAAAAAACCTTATCAAGCAGAGAGTGCAGCAAAACTACTTTTCACTCTGTTGTTTCATCAAGCTTAATATGTGAAGGATAATGCAGTTGTCTGCTAGAGTATTTAATTAACTTCATTTAGAACACATTATTATCAGGTACACGGGATGTCTTCATCCATTGGCTTCATCACTGTCTGCTCCTGGTTTTCTTTTTTATGTTGAATCTTCCAACTTAGTTTGAAGTCATTCAGTAGAGTCTTGTTGGTTATCAATGCACCTAGCTGAAAAGAAACAGAAATCACACCTGGTGCTTTACTAATCTAAGTTCATAAAGCATAATATAATTAAAGTATTAATGTGGCATCATGCACTGTTAAAACAAGATTAATTCCATGTGTTACTTTGCTGTTGGAGCACAGTTTGACTTGAAGAATGGGAGTTATCACAATGAATAGCTCTGAGATCTGCTGTGTTCTAGTATCCCCACCACCATTCTATTCAGTAGACCAGAAAAATATATAGTATGTCGCAATACATATACATGTTAAATGTAGTATGCAAAGTACCAGTAGTTGGTGGTGCTAAAGCTCCAACCAGTTGCAGTACGTAAAAAGGAAGGAGATCCATCGAAAGGAAATATACTCGTTCCAAAATCCATTCTTTTTCCTTATTACATAAAATGTTGTGTTACAGATCAAGCCGGAAATCTGATCGGAAGTGTGCTCGCTAAGATCTAAAGACTAATGTGTGATGTCTGAAATCTGAACCTTAAGGTGAGAAGTCTTGGACATGTGGACTTATTCCTACGCTTTGATCCTAAAGTCTGATTTTGAGGTGTGATGCCTAAAGTTGGCCCAAAATTGTTTCTGGGAGAACCAGAGAATATGGGAGTGAACTTTACCTGCTGAAGGATCTGAGCATTAATAAATGGATCTGAAAGATCAGCAGTATAGTGAATCTTCATCCTCACCATTGTCGTCTTCACTCTTACATCTGGACAGTCAAACAAACACATGATCACAAACCAAGGATAGAGTCATTATTGCAATGCAAGAAAAAAATAAAAATGCATTGAAAAGGTTTATATTTCTTTTCACCTTTATAGCACCAGAAGGAGTGTTCCTTGTTACAGTTCTCATCAAGCCAACCATGGTCTGAATCCTCAGTTACACAGTGCTGGTTACCGTAATTATTTGGCTGTCCACTAATCCAGTTTCTGAAGGAGCTGTTGGTCTTGTCCGACCACCTCCACGGTACCCGGTACAAACCAATCCACACTTCATGTATAGAGTTAACTGACATCACCTGTGTGTTTTCTTCATCATTTTCAATCATAGCCAGCTCTGTGTGGTGTGTTCTGCAGTACGTCTGGGCATCCTCCCATGTCACTCCATTGGTAATTAGAGTATATGTTTTCTGGCCTGAAGGATTTGCAGCTACAGTGACAGAAAAGTAAAGTTAGTGTCAGAAGAACCATAGCATTGGTTGTGTGAAGATGGTGATGTTTCCAAACACACATTTAGTTTCAGAAGACAGAGTAGATCATGTTAGTCACGTTCATTTTTCCCCATCTGTCGGTCCACAGTACAACAACCTGTTGATTCTTTTCGTGCTCCTTAATTCGTCAAACTAACATCTGTCTTTATTTTTTCTCTCTGTCAGCCGTCAGGTTTGGTCGCATCTCAAAGAGAGAGAAGCAGAGGATGCTGCTGGAGATGCAGAACACCATGAACAACATGATGAGCAACAACAGCCAGCTGCACAGCATGCTGCACGGCCACCAGAGCCCCCTGCTGCCCATGGAGGCCATGACAGGAGACGCCAGCGCCTCGCCGTCCCCTTCCTCCTCCTCCTCCTCCTCCTCCTCACCCCTCGTGTTCAACCAACACAGTTTTGTTTCTAGATTGTATGAAAAGTTATTTTTTATTCTATTTTTGTTAAGTAGGCCACGTGGGGTCAGAAGAGAGAGCGAGATTTAAGACGTACTGTATTTATAGAAGAGACCGCTTACGCTTGTTGCACACAAACACACGGCAGTACACGTGTGTCAGAGGTTTTTGTTGTTGTTTTTTTACTTTCTATTCTCCAGAGAAAGACGAGTACTTAACTGGTTTTACGACCTTATGACAAAGTAGAATCTGATTAGTCGGGAAGATTTGGATTAGAATGTTGTTGTTGTTGTTGTTGTTGTTGTTGTTGTTCTTTTCCTCCAAAAAAGCCATTTAATTCCAAAATGTATTCTGTGACGAGCGGGTGAATGTGAGAGACGATATGTACTGTACTTTACATACATGTGTGCGTGGTCCAATACTTAAAGACTGCTACGTGTGTGACGAGGAAGGCAAGCTATCAGAAAAAAACGTATCGAAGAACGTGTGACGATGACGCTGCTAATGCATGGCTGTACTTAAAGTGGACAAATGTTACTCGGATCTTCTCCCCTCGCCTCGGAAAGCATCTGCTCCTCGTCTCGGTGTGTGTATGTATATATATATACATATATACATATGTATATGTATATATATATATAGAGCGTCGTATGTTTAATTTGCATTTTGTTTACGTGTTCATGTGCACGGGAACCGCCCGCATGGTGATTTCCGGGGGGAGTCGATGACGCCATTTACAAAAAGCAAAACACTACATTTGCACAAGATCTGGAGCAGAAAAACGATGTGACACAAAACCCACGAGTAGTGCGACACGGCATCATGTACATGTAATCACAACACGTGTTTCTTTTTGTCATTTTCCCACTTTCTGGATTTTACTTTTTTCTTTTTTTTCTTTTTTAAATCAAACTGTGTTTGCAGCACAGCACTGAATTTTGACACTTGTTTTTGTCATTTTGTTGAAATATCGGTTTCTTTTACTGGCATCAAGGCCATATGTAAATAACTATATAAAAATATATATATGTATAAATATCTGATGAAAATAGAATATAAATATGATATAGTATGAATAAAAAAAAGTGAAGAATACTGTGTGGTCTGTGTGGTTATTGATGTCTAAGTATATGTAATATTAGAAATTATTAAATTCAAATATTAAATCCACTGAGCAGCAGTGATTACTGTTCACCACTAGGTGGAGATCCATCCCTATGAAAACCAAGTGTTCAGCAGAACAGCAGATTGTGCTGCTTTCTGTCTCAACTGCAGTTTATATCACATTAGATTTAATTAATCTAACAACTTGTAAAATTTCACAGTATTATTATCAGCAGATTTAGTTTTCTATTGGGCGTTGAATTAATGATAATTTTATTTTAGATTTACGAATATAAGACTTGTGTGTAAAGTACAATAGGGTTAAAAGCTGTGAAAAGAAGCTTCACGTAAAGCCTATATTAACCCCCCCCCCCCCCCCAAAAAAAAAAAGACTGGACAGAATAAATAGAGAAATAAATAAAGCAGAACATTTCAACATTTCAATCAAACTCTTTTCGAAACAGCGGTTACCAAACACTAATAAACACAGGTGTGCGTCATGAGGCGTGTACTCAAAGCGAGTGCAACATACCCAGGCTTTCTCTGGCTGAGCTGGCTAAAAAAGGAGAAACCCACAGTTAAAGAAAATCAGTTCCACAACTGTGGTTATCATCAAAATGTCATACTGTAGTACGTCATCCAAAATTTACCCCCAAAAAATACATTTGATAGTATGTCAAAAAAAAAAGTCAAACAAATGTCATAGTGTGTAGTCAAAAAAGTAAAACAATTTGTCATAGTAGTATGTCTTTCAAAGTGTAAAAAAAATATTGTCCTATTGTATTTGGTCTGGACTTTTCGTATATGACTTGGCTGAAGAAGTTCATTGTGTTCCCGCCAGCCACACAGGGGTCCTAAGGTCAAACCCCTGATGGGAAGAGAACAAATCTTTAACACAAAATGTTTGTGTGATCAGCAAAGTATATCGATCTATATATTGTCGGAAATGTCATAAAACGTTTAGTAGAAAATTTTGATAAGAGTCATGCCATAGTATGTTGTCCAAAATGTTATACATTCATGTATGTCGTCAATAAAAGTCAAAGAAATGTCACTATAGTATGTGGTCCAGAATGTCAGTAAAATGTAATGGTGTTTGATATTTTACAAAAGGCTCATTGTAGTACAGGGTTGAGTGTCCCTGCCGCCAAAAAGGAGACCGAAGTTCAATCCCCTGATGGGAAGAGAACAAATGTTTAAAAAAAAAATGGGCTTGTGTGATCAATAAAGTATATCTATCTATATATTGCCGGAAATGTCCAAAAAAATGTCGTTGAAAAGTTGATAAAAAAGTCATGCTATAGAATGTCATCAAGAAAGTCTAAAAAAAGACACCCCCCAAAAAAGTCATATGACAGTATGTCTTCAGGGATGTCCAAAAAATGTCATTCTTTAGTATGTCGTCAAAAAAATGTTATACTTTAGTATTGCTTTAAAAAAAATGTCTTACAAATACCGTCCAAAATGTCCAAAAAGTGTCATCTATAGTAGGTTGTCAAAAATGTTCTAAAAATGTCATACAATACTATGTCATCAAGAAAAGGTCATAATATAGTATGTCTTCATAAAAATGAGTTTGGCAAAGGTCGTTCCACCAGAGAGGGCAGCAAAACACGACATCTCTGTCTGAAGTTTAGTTACTGATCAAATGTGCAAGATACTTCATGTAATTATTCACAAGAGTGCCATATCATCTAGTTCACTTTATTCATTTTTTCCTGAGCAAGATTCATTTTGCACAATTTTGAAAAGACAAATATTACAAAGATGAAAAAAAGATACCATACAGAGCAGAGAAAGGCAAAAAAGTAAATGAGCCTCTTGAAAGCCTCCACCCAGGTAATTTTTAGTTCACAAAGTAACAGAAAACACAAAGGATATACAGTACAGAAATATTATGACTACATAAAACTAATGAAAATCAAATAAAAACAAAATGTTTACGACAACAATATCAAAAACAATAATATTAATAGAAAAGCAAAACAAAAACATGAGTTTGATGATGGATGAGAGTGTATGTTCATATGTGCATGTGATGTGTATGTTACAGTTACAAAACAGCAGTTAAAAGTTTTTTTTTAATCACATTTTAAAGCATTTCATAAAGAAACAACTTCTTACCAAATGGGAAAAGCCAAGTTGGTACCCTGATTAAATCATATCTGAGTCAAGCCAGCAAATGAGGTTAAGATAAGTTAAGATGACAACATGTTTTGTTTTACAGTATTATTTACTGGAACTGGATATCCAAAGCATCTATCTACATTAATCATAGTTCCATGTATTCTACCTTTATAGCTTGTAAATTATACCCATCACCCAGGATGTCTTCATCCATTGGCTTCATCATTATATTCCCCTTGTTTTCTTTTTTGGGTTGAATCTTCCACCTCAGTTTGAAGTCATTCAGTAGAGTCTTGTTGGTTATCACTGCACCTAGCTGGAGGAAATAAAAGTGACAGTACTGTTAAAGTCAGAGGTCTCCAACCTGTACCTTGTGAACTACCAGTAGCCCACGACCCAGTTCTGAGTAGATTGTGGAAGGTTGAAACAACATGCAGTGTATCTCTTATATAGACTTTCTTGAACGGGTCACCCAGGTATATTGACGGCCGGCCAAGTATCTTCGATCAAATTCAGCGTTTCTTTATTCATTTATTTATAATCTGTCAGGGAGAATGACGCTATCAAGACGATGATTTGAATATCAAAGTCATCTATCTACATTAATCATAGTTTCATGTATTCTAAGTTTATAGCTTGTAAATATTACCCATCACACTGGATGTCTTCATCCATTGGCATCATCATTGTCTACTCCTTGTTTTCTTTTTTGGGTTGAATCTTCCACCTCAGTTTGAAGTCATTCAGTAGAGTCTTGTTGGTTATCAATTCACCGAGCTGAGAGGGAATAAAAATGATAAAAGTGAACACTAACTTCATGAAGCAGAAACTAATTAAAGGAGTAATGTAACATAATGTACAATTAATACATTGTTTATGTCCTTTTAGTTTTTGCTGTAAACCCAATTCGAGCCATTATCATTAAAAGGATATCTCAGAAACGGCTGAATTGAACTTTTTCAAATATAACACAATTACTCACTTGGCATCAAAGCTCAGGATCACTGTAACTTCACATCTTCCTCATTCTTGTGAATGTAATATTTCAGGAATCCTTAAAGGGCTTTTTTCAAGGTTGGCACAAACATTCACTTAGACTTTAGGATGAACTGATACGATTTTGGGGGTCATAGGTCAAGGCCACAGTCACCTCACTGACTCATACTCATCAGCGAAGGTAACTGTGACCTCATTAAACACCTTTGTGACCATAACTCAATAATTCATACCCTGGTTATGACAACATTTCAATCAAATTCCTAATAGGAGGAAATTATTACTATTCTCATGTGTGTATTATTGAGCACCAAAACAAGGAGCAGAAGAGCAGAACAGAAGTCTGATGTCTGATATTGAAGTCCGATATCTGAAACTTGACGACTACAGTATGAAGTGTAAACATGACGCCTGAAACCTTCACACTGAATCCTATCATCTGATGTGGAAGTCTGGAGGATGGTCCAGAATTGTTTCTGTGATTTTGCATGAGAGAACCAGAGAATATGGGAGTGAGATTTACCTTCTGTAGGATCTGAGCCTGAATAAATGGATCTGAAAGATCAGCAGTAGAGTGCATCTTCATCCTCACCATTGTCTTCTTCACTCTTACATCTGGACAGTCAAACAAACACATGATCACAAACCAAGGATAGAGTAACTATTGCATTTAAAAAAAAAAATGAGAGAAATGTATTTCCAAGGTTTATATTTCTTTTCACCTTTATAGCACCAGAAGGAGTATTCCTTGTTACAGTTGTCATCATTCCAACTATGGTCTGAATTCTCAGCTGCACAGGACTCTAAACCACCATAGTTATTTGGCTCTCCACTCTTCCAGTTTCTGAAGGAGCTGTTGGTCTTGTCCGACCACCTCCACGGTACCCGGTACAAACCAATCCACACTTCATTTGTTGACATAAGTGACATCACCTGTGTGTTTTCCTGATCATTCTCAATCATAGCCAGCTCTGTGTGGTGTGTTCTGCAGTACGTCTGGGCATCCTCCCATGTCACTCCATTGGTAATTAGAGTATATGTTTTCTGGCCCGAAAAATTTACAGCTGCAACAGAAGAAAAGTAAAGCTAGTGTGAGATGAACCATAGCAGTAGTTGTGTGAAGTTGTTGGTGTTTGAAAACATACATTTGGGTTATCTGGAGATGAGTGGTTATGAAATAATGTTTTCACATTAATAGAACATACAGACGTACTTAAGTACAGACAGCCTGATCACCAGTGTGCATCCATAAAAAGTAAACAAAGAGGACTTTTGACAGTGTTACTTCTTGTCTTTATAGAATCAGCAATAATCAACTAGATGTTTAGTTGGTGGCTACTATCATCTGTAAACAACATCTCACCTTACTGTAGTCATGTTGAAATTAAGTATAATGTCTCATTACACTGTGAAATCATTGAAGGTGCTATATACCACTCACTTTGACCAGATCCAAACAGTCTCGAAACTTTCAGCAACAGAGAGCAGTTTCATAAAACACAATGTAAATGCTAAATTTTTCTTACCTTGGTAACAAACAAAATATCTTGTTGTCTTGCAATTAATATCACTCCATGTTCCATCGCTAAACATTTTGACACATGCTTCATTTCCATCATAATTATCTGGCTCTCCTGGACTCCACTTGTGGTAACCAGTTGTACTTGTTTTATCAGTCCCCGACCATCTCCATGAGTTTGCATCATTGCCCATAATTCCTTTCCAGCATTTTGGGTCATCAGTCAGTCCGATCCATGCAGATCCGGTCTCACCACTAGGCCTGTTTAGCCTGTTAATGTCATCCATGCTTTCAAAGGTCGCCAGGTCGGTGTGTTTCACTCTGCAGTAAAGCTGTGCATCGTTCCAGTTCATTTTTGAGTTGACATGGTGGTATTCACGAAAGTTGTCAAGAGAGCAGGAAGTGAGGCCAAATCCTGGAGGTTGATGATAGAGATAATATTTAACTGCGAAACATTGATTTTGTATTCTGAATGGTTCGTCTGAATCATTTTTAAATCCTGTTCATTTAATAATACTAATAAGTTCATGATCTATTACTTTACTGTTTGAGGTATTTCCAAGTACACAACCCCGTGCAACACTATCATTTGCTGTGTTCTAAGTCATGTTCTCCAATGAGTACACTCTTTAAAATATATATTTTAATAAATTAAATATTTTTTTAACAAATCACTTTTTTTGCTTGTCTTCAGTGTTGCACTTTGTAGACGGTCTGTACACTCGCCTCACAGCCAGCTGTACATACAGACGAGTTTTATCTATTCAGCTCCGAGGGTGGCTGTTTTGTTTTATTTGGAAAGTTTAAAATTGCTGATTTATTACATATACGGAGGTTGTGTCTCCTCGTTCTCCTTCCAGATGAGTGTATTTGCTGTAATTTTACTATGTGCCACTCACGAGAAGCTCCACGACAGTTTTTGCTTCGGTGTTTAAGAATCCTGAAAACGTGATCACTCGTTGATAGAATTGTTTTGCTCTCATTTTCAGCTCAGTGCAAAGTTTAGATACATATTCATCTTTTTGTGAAACGTCCGTTGTGCAAAATAATATGATGTTAGCTTTTAAAGAGACCAGACGGAGAAATCACCTCCTCTCCTCAAAATCCTCAAAAAAAGACCTTTGCAGCAGCGGCGGTCCTATTTTAACAGCTGTGCACCGCCGCTACTAAATGGAAATATTGTAAACATTGTTTCTGACCAACAGCATCATTGTGGTGAAAATCAGCCCTTTTTGTGGTTTTCCACAACAGCTACAGCTACAAGTAGTAGCAGCTACAATGTTAGTTTTTAAAGAGGTGAGACGGATGCGTCATCTCACCTCACACTATATATTTCTGGACCGTTCAAGTACACCATCAGGATACTCATCGTTTACTGCATGTTTTATATATCTGAAAGTTTGAACACACGTATGCATTCAAAATACTGAAGTGACTACCTGTAATGTGATTTGGAACACAGCAGATGTCTCCTTGGAGAGATGCTCTGAAAATATTAGCCACTATACAATTTTTAAAATGATATTACGCCTCCCTTTCTTCATGATGGGAACCTTTCCTTAACTGTTCCAGTGTGGCTGTACATGGTTTTTTTAATCATGTATTACAAAGTAGTTCTAAAACACCATATTTTTGTCCTTAGACCATGGCTGGATTAACATGATAAAAAGACTTTACTATCGTCTGTATATATACTAGACTGCCACCAATTTCCCACTGTGAACTGCTAACAGAACTCCGAAGCCATAACCAAACGTAACATGTAGTAGTTTGTGGTCATTTGAATAAACAAAACTTCAAGTGAGAATATGTTCACAGACAACTTTCACACATATCTCTACGAGTCTGGTATGGATGTGATGACAAAATGTTTTTCTAAACTGAAGACGCTTTTAAATGTGAGCTGGTTAAGGGTTTCTGTACGCATATGCTTTGTATCTATAATTAATGCTCCCAAGGTTTTAAATCAGCACTAAATTATGAATGAGGTTAATGGTTAGACTTTGGTTGAGTTCACTGCACTTCTGTAAATTAACTTTCTCCTCCGGGCCGGTCTTTCTCAGCTCTATAATTCAAAGGAAGACTCTGAACTATATGATTTCTACAAACCAACAACCATCACCATAAAGTTTTGTGAAGGAACTTTGACTCTTACCCAAGAAGACAAAAGTCAAATGCACTGATGACGTCACTGAAAACTAAAAGAAAGAACAACAGAACAACACATTTACCTGGACAGCAGCCATTCAATCAAAATCCACCTTAAAACTAATACATACATGCAAGACTACATTTTGAATTCACTTGATCATGGTTGTAAACTTTTTCTAGTATTCATGAAGTTTCTGAGGTGATATGAGTTTGAAATTAAAGTAATTGATTTTTGAAGTTATTGAAATTCAAGTTTCAAAATTCCTTTATGAGATTGAATGTTCACGCCAGAAAACTGGAGGTTTGCCAAAAGGTTGAATTACACAACTTCAAACTAAAATAAATGTCGATGAAAATTTGAGATTTGGTAAATTAATATGAATGAAATATATTGAACTTTGGATGTATTTGCTTGATAATATAAATGATGGTATATTTATTGTAACAGTAGGTAAAACAGGTCAGTTCCATTGCTGCTGCTACTACTATTAGTGCAAAAATTATGACTGCATTTCTATGACTAACATAAATAATAACAATAATGATGATTTTAAAAGCAAGAAGATAACAGTTAAACCAATGCTAATAGAAGATATACTTACATGTATAAAGTTTGTCATTTTAACTGATGGCAGTGGCAAATCAGGTGAAGTTGCAGTCAGTCGTGTCGACGCAAACTGTCTGCTCATCTCAAAAGTTTCCAGCTTGAAACTGCAGCATTTTTGCATGACTATATTTGAATATCCAAATAGCTAATTTGATAAAAGGTGAGAAGAGATTTTTTTTCTCCAATGTTTACCATCACCAACAAACATGAAATAGTTACTTTATTAATCACAGAAGGGTAAATGTTTTCGCTACAGCAGCATGATAGGTACAGGAAAGCAATAAAACAACAGAGTAAAAATATAAAGTATAAAAAATGCACAATATATACAATAACATAGAATAATTAAATGAAATTAAAACTAACTAAACAATAGTGCAAGGATCTAAACAAACAACAAAGAAGAAAACAAACAACCAACGGCGTTATTGTTGTGAGATTGATTTGGCCAGAGGTGAGTTATTGTACAGTCTTATTGCAGTGGGCAGGAATGATCTCCTGTATCAGGAATGATGTCCTGTATCAGGAATGATCTCCTGTATCAGGAATGATCTCCTGTATCAGGAATGATCTCCTGTATCAGGAATGATGTCCTGTATCAGGAATGATCTCCTGTATCAGGAATGATCTCCTGTATCAGGAATGATCTCCTGTATCAGGAATGATCTCCTGTATCTGTCCTTGTGACATCGGAGCTGAAGGAGTTTATTGGAGAAAGTGCTCCGCTGTCCCTGCAGCAGATGGTGAAGAGGCTGGTCCAGATTATCCTATATGGATAATAATTTCTTCAGTATCCTCCTCTCCACCACCTTTTCCAGGCTGCCCAGTTTCCCGAGCTACATACAAAATCATTTCTTGTCAGTGATACACCTGAAAAAGATCTGTGTATTTTCATTTGAACTCCACTCGGCAAACGAGCTCAATATAACATTAAATGTACATCAGCTAACATGACATGAAAATGATGCAATTCTAAACTATGTAAAATTATGTTCGGGGTTTGCTCATCGTTTACTGCAAATCTTTTTATACTTGACAATATGAACACACTTATGCACTCAAATTACTTAAGTGACTATCTGTAATGCGATTTGGAACACAGAAGATGTCTCCTTGGAGAGATTTTCTGAAAATATGAGCGACTATCCCAGTTTTAAAATGATATTGTACCTCCCTTTCTTTCAAATCAGCCAAAGCTGGAGTCGCTCTTTTCAACGTAAAAATTCTGCTGATCTCAAAAGTTTCCAGCTTGACACAGCAGCGTATTTGCATGACTATATTTGAATATTCAAATTGACAATCTGATAATGGTAAGATGACATGTTTCCCGTCCATGTTTACCATTACCAACAAACATTAAATCCTGAGCTACATACATTATAATTCCTGGATACAGGTAAAAAAAATGAAAAAAAAGATCACTCGTGCAGCCGTCATCTGTGTATTTTCCTTTGAACTCCACTCTGCAAACGAGCTCAATATAACATCAAATGTACATCAGCTAACATTACAGGAAAATGATGCAATTCTACACCATGTCAAATGATGTTAGAGGTTTGCACCTCCAGCAAAATGTAGCAGAGTAGCACCTGTATTTGTGTTCATCAAAAAACTTAAGAAGTCTGCCACACCTTCTTGCATCTTGTGCGCACCTGTGTTGCGCAAAAGGAGATTAAAATAGGGCCCAACTAATTGGCCCAAAACCTTTTGTACAAAGATGCCTAAAGGTGTCCTGAAAAGACAGTTGAAACATTTTAAAGGTAACGATCAAAAATATGTATTCACAGAAAGCTTCTAACAGCAGCATTGTGCAGCTGAGAATTCAGACCACAGCCAGTGTGCTAGTAACTCAATGTCACGTGTAATAAACTAGAAATAAATACCAGAATTAAATACAGTTTAGTATACCCCATTGCTTCACTCTGATAATAAGAAAATAATGATCCTAACACACGTCAGGCACTACGAGATTTAGCAAAAACAGGGAGCAAGTGAAGATGACAACGTGTTTTGTTTTACAAAACAAATTCATTTGGTTAACAAAGTCTTCTACCGACGTCAAAAATGACGATATCAAGATGATGATTTGAATATAAAAGTCTTCCAGCTACATTACTAATAATTTCATGTATTCCACCTTTTTAGCTTGTAAATATTATCAGTTACAAGAGATGTCTTCATCCATTGGCTTCATCTCGGTCTGCTCCTTGTTTTCTTTTTGGGGTTGAAACGTCCACCTCAGTTTGAAGTCGTTCAGTAAACCCTTGTTGGTTAGCACTGCACTGAGCTGAGAAGGAATAAAAGTGACAGTAGTGTTTTGGGGAATCTAACTTCCTGAAGCAGAAAATAATTAGTATTAATGGAACATAACGTACAATTAAAATGTTATTAATTTGATGTTATTTTTGCTGATGGAGCACAGATTCACTTGAGGACTGGGAGTTACCAGAGTACATAGTCAAGGCTCTTTTTGATCATTTTGTTTAATGTTAATGTAGTACACATTTGTCTGAGGTCACGTGATACCTGCCCTCAGTAACTTCAATCTGATTCTTCAGCTCTGACATCTCAGATCTGATACTTTTGGTCAGAAGCCTGAAGCCCGATTCGGTAATCTGACACTTGAAACTTAAAGACTCTTGTCTGACGTCTGAAATCGAACCCTTGTCGCTCTGATACCTGAGGTGTAAACGTGAAGTCTGAGGCCTGTGGAACCAGAGAATATTGTAATGACCTTTACCTGCTTTAGGATCTGAGCTTTAGTAGCTGGATCTGAAAGGTGAGCAGTAGAGTGAATCTTCATCCTCACCATGGTCGTCTTCACTCTTAGATCTGGACGGTCAAACACGTGACCACAAACCAAGGAAAGAGTCATTATTGCATTGCAAAAGAAAATGAGAGAAATGTATCTATAAGGTTTGTATTTCTTTTCATCTTTATAGCACCAGAAGGAGTGTTCCTTGTTACAGTTCTCTTCAAGCCAACCATGGTCTGAATTCTCAGTTACACAGTGCTGGTTACCGAAATTATTTGGCTGTCCACTAATCCAGTTTCTGAAGGAGCTGTTGGTCTTGTCCGACCACCTCCACGGTACCCGGTACAAACCAATCCACACTTCATGTATAGAGTTAACTGACATCACCTGTGTGTTTTCTTCATCATTTTCAATCATAGCCAGCTCTGTGTGGTGTGTTCTGCAGTACGTCTGGGCATCCTCCCATGTCACTACATTGGTAATTAGAGTATATGTTTTCTGGCCCGAAGGATTTGCAGCTACAGTGACAGAAAAGTAAAGTTAGTGTCAGAAGAACCATAGCATTGGTTGTGTGAAGATGGTGATGTTTCCAAACACACATTTAGTTTCAGAAGACAGAGTAGATCATGTTAGTCACGTTCATTTTTTCCCCATCTGTCGGTCCACAGTACAACAACCTGTTGATTCTTTTCGTGCTCCTTAATTCGTCAAACTAACATCTGTCTTTATTTTTTCTCTCTCTCAGCCGTCAGGTTTGGTCGCATCCCGAAGAGAGAGAAGCAGAGGATGCTGCTGGAGATGCAGAACGCCATGAACAACATGATGAGCAACAACAGCCAGCTGCACAGCATGCTGCACGGCCACCAGAGCCCCCCGCTGCCCATGGAGGCCATGACCGGCGACGCCAGCGCCTCGCCGTCCTCTTCCTCCTCCTCCTCCTCCTCCTCCTCCTCCGCCGCTTCCGAGTCTCCGTCCTGCTCCAACCCCTCCTCCCCGCAGTGCGCCCAGGACTCTGAGTCGGTGGTTTCCATGGACACCAACTCCAGCTCGGCATCGTCCTGCGGGTCGGACAGCGGCGAGGACGAGGCGGTCGTGGCGGTGAGCAGGCAGCACCAAGGCTGTTGTTGTTGTTGTTGTTGTTGTTGTTGTTGTTGTTGTTGTTTTCCTCCAAAAAATCCATTTAATTCCAAAGTGTATTCTGTGACGAGCGGGTGAATGTGAGAGACGATATGTACTGTACTTTACATACATGTGTGCGTGGTCCAATACTTAAAGACTGCTACGTGTGTGACGAGGAAGGCAAGCTATCAGAAAAAAACACATCGAAGAACGTGTGACGATGACGCTGCTAATGCATGGCTGTACTTAAAGTGGACAAATATTACTCGGATCTTCTCCCCTCGCCTCGGAAAGCATCTGCTCCTCGTCTCGGTGTGTGTATGTATATATATATATATATATATATATATATATAGCGTCGTATGTTTAATTTGCATTTTGTTTACGTGTTCATGTGCACGGGAACCTCCCGCATGGTGATTTCCGGGGGGAGTCGATGACGCCATTTACAAAAAGCAAAACACTACATTTGCACAAGATCTGGAGCAGAAAAACGATGTGACACAAAACCCACGAGTAGTGCGACACGGCATCATGTACATGTAATCACAACACGTGTTTCTTTTTGTCATTTTCCCACCTTCTGGATTTTACTTTTTTCTTTTTTTTCTTTTTTAAATCAAACTGTGTTTGCAGCACAGCACTGAATTTTGACACTTGTTTTTGTCATTTTGTTGAAATATCGGTTTCTTTTACTGGCATCAAGGCCATATGTAAATAACTATATAAATATATATATATGTATAAATATCTGATGAAAATAGAATATAAATATGATATAGTATGAATAAAAAAAAAGTGAAGAATACTGTGTGGTCTGTGTGGTTATTGATGTCTAAGTATATTTAATATTATAAATGATTAAATTCAAATATTAAATCCACTGAGCAGCAGTGATTACTGTTCACCACTAGGTGGAGCTCCATCCCTATGAAAACCAAGTGTTCAGCAGAACAGCAGATTGTGCTGCTTTCTGTCTCAACTGCAGTTTATATCACATTAGATTTAATTAATCTAACAACTTGTAAAATTTCACAGTATTATTATCAGCAGATTTAGTTTTCTATTGGGCGGTGAATTAATGATAATTTTATTTTAGATTTACGAATATAAGACTTGTGTGTAAAGTACAATAGGGTTAAAAGCTGTGAAAAGAAGCTTCATGTAAAGCCTATATTAACCCCCCCCCCCCCCCCCCAATAAGACTGGACAGAATAAATAGAGAAATAAATAAAGGAGAACATTTCAACATTTCAACCAAACTCTTTTCAAAACAGCTGTTACCAAACACTAATAAACACAGGTGTGCGTCATGAGGCGTGTACTCAAAGCGAGTGCAACATACCCAGGCTTTCTCTGGCTGAGCTGGCTAAAAAAGGAGAAACCCACAGTTAAAGAAAATCAGTTCCACAACTGTGGTTATCATCAAAATGTCATACTGTAGTACGTCATCCAAAATTTACCCCCAAAAAATACATTTGATAGTATGTCAAAAAAAAAAGTCAAACAAATGTCATAGTGTGTAGTCAAAAAAGTAAAAAAAATTGTGATAGTAGTATGTCTTTCAAAGTGTCAAAAAAATATTGTCCTATGGTATTTGGTCTGGACTTTTGGTATATGACTTGGCTGAAGAAGTTCATTGTGTTCCCGCCTGCCACACAGGGGTCCTAAGGTCAAACCCCTGATGGGAAGAGAACAAATCTTTAACACAAAATGTTTGTGTGATCAGCAAAGTATATCGATCTATATATTGTCGGAAATGTCAAAAACGTTTAGTAGAAAATTTGATAAGAGTCATGCCATAGTATGTCGTCCAAAATGTCCACAAAATGTTAAACATTTATGTATGTCGTCAATAAAAGTCAAAGAAATGTCACTATAGTATGTGGTCCAGAATGTCAGTAAAATGTAATGGTGTTTGATATTTTACAAAAGGCTCATTGTAGTACAGGGTTGAGTGTCCCTGCCGCCAAAAAGGAGAGCGAAGTTCAATCCCCTGATGGGAAGAGAACAAATATTTTTTTTAAAATGGGCTTGTGTGATCAATAAAGTATATCTATCTATATATTGCCGGAAATGTCCAAAAAATTTCGTTGAAAAATTGATAAAGTCATGCTATAGAATGTCATCAAGAAAGTCTAAAAAAAGACACCCCCACAAAAAGTCATACGATAGTATGTCTTCAGAGATGTCCAAAAAATGTCATACTATAGTATGTCGTCAAAAAAAGGTTATAATATAGTATGTCTTAATAAAAATGAGTTTGTCAAAGGTCGTTCCACCAGAGAGGGCAGCAAAACACGACATCTCTGTCTGAAGTTTAGTTACTGATAAAATGTACAAGATACTTCATGTAATTCTTCACAAGAGTGTCATATCATCTCGTTCGCTTTATTCATTTTTTTCCTGAGGAAGATTCATTTTGCACAATTTTGAAAAGACAAATATTACAAAGATGAAAAAAAGATACAATACAGAGTACACAAAGTCAAAAAAGTAAATGAGCCTCTTGAAAGCCTCCACCCAGGTAATTTTTAAAGTTCACAAAGTTACAGAAAACACAAAGGATATACAGTACAGAAATAATATGACTACATAAAACTAATGAAAAACAAATAAAAACAAAATGTTGATGACAACAACATCAAAAACAATAATATTAATAGAAAAGCAAAACAAAAACGTGAGTTTGATGATGGATGAGAGTGTATGTTCATATGTGCATGTGATGTGTATGTTACAGTAACAAAACAGCAGTTACAAGTTTCTTTTAATCACATTTTAAAGCATTTTATAAAGAAACAACTTCTTACCAAATGGGAAAAGCCAAGTTGGTACCCTGATTATATCATATCTGAGTCAAGTCAGCAATTGAGGTTAAGATAAGTTAAAATGACAACATGTTTTGTTTTACAGTATTATTTACTGGAATTGGATATCAAAAGCATCCAGCTACATTAATCATAGTTTCATGTATCCTACGTTTATAGCTTGTAAATATTACCCATCACCCAGGATGTCTTCATCCATTGGCTTCATCATTGTCTGCTCCTTGTTTTCTTTTTTGGGTTGAATCTTCCACCTCAGTTTGAAGTCATTCAGTAGAGTCTTGTTGGTTATCAATTCACCGAGCTGAGAGGGAATAAAAATGACACAAGTGAACACTACATGAAGCAGAAACTAATTAAAGGAGTAATGTAACATAATGTACAATTAATACATTGTTTATGTCCTTTTAGTTTTTGCTGTAAACCCAATTTGAACCATTATCATTAAAAGGATATCTCAGAAACGGCTGAATTGAACTTTTTCAAATATAGCACAATTACTCACTTGGCATCAAAGCTCAGGATCACTGTAACTTCACGTCTTCCTCATTCTTGTGAATGTAATATTTCAGGAATCATAAAGGGCTTTTTTCAAGGTTGGCACAAACATTCACTTAGACTCTCGGATGGACTGATACGATTTTGGGGGTCAAAGGTCAAGGCCACAGTCACCTCACTGACTCATACTCATGAGCGAAGGAAACTGTGACCTCATTAAACACCCTTGTGACCATAACTCAATAATTCATACTCTGGTTATGACAACATTTCAATCAAATTCCTAATAGGAGGAAATTATTACTATTCTTATTTGTCTATTATTGAGCACCAAAACGAGGAGCAGAAGAGCAGAACAGAAGTCTGATGTCTGATATTGAAGTCCGATATCTGAAACTTGACGACTACAGTATGAAGTGTAAACATGACGCCTGAAACCTTCACACTGAATCCTATCATCTGATGTGGAAGTCTGGAGGATGGTCCAGAATTGTTTCTGTGATTTTGCATGAGAGAACCAGAGAATATGGGAGTGAGATTTACCTTCTGTAGGATCTGAGCCTGAATAAATGGATCTGAAAGATCAGCAGTAGAGTGAATCTTCATCCTCATCGTTGTCTTCTTCACTTCTAGATCTGGACAGTCAAACAAACACATGATCACAAACCAAGGATAGAGTAATTATTGCATTTAAAGAAAAAATGAGATAAATATATTTACAAGGTTTAAATTTCTTTTCACCTTTATAGCACCAGAAGGAGTATTTGTTGTTACAGTTCTCATCATGCCAACTATGGTCTAAACCCTCCATTGCACAGTGCTGGAAACCAGCATAGTTATTAGGTTGTTCACCAATCCAGTTTCTGAAGGAGCTGTTGGTCTTGTCGGACCACCTCCACGGTACCCGGTACAAACCAATCCACACTTCATTTGTTGACTTAACTGACAACACCTGTGTGTTTTCTTCATCATTTTCAATCATAGCCAGGTCTGTGTGGTGTGTTCTGCAGTACGTCTGGGCATCCTCCCATGTCATGTTATTGGTAATTAGAGTATATGTTTTCTGGCCCGAAGAATTTACAGCTGCAACAAAAGAAAAGTAAAGCTGGTGTGAGATGAACCATAGCAGTAGTTGTGTGAAGTTGTTGGTGTTTGAAAACATACATTTGGGTTATCTGGAGATGAGTGGTTATGAAATAATGTTTTCACATTAATAGAACATACAGACGTACTTAAGTACAGACAGCCTGATCACCAGTGTGCAGCCATAAAAAGTAAACAAAGAGGACTTTTGACAGTGTTACTTCTTGTCTTTATAGAATCAGCAATAATCAACTAGATGTTTAGTTGGTGGCTACAATCATCTGTAAACAACATCTCACCTTAATGTAGTCATGTTAAAATTAAGTATAATGTGTCATTACACTGTGATATCATTGAAGGTGCTATATACCACTCACTTTGACCAGATCCAAACAATCTCGAAACTTTCAGCAACAGAGAGCAGTTTCATAAAACACAATGTAAATGCTAAATTTTTCTTACCTTGGTAACAAACAAAATATCTTGTTGTCTTGCAATTAACATCAGTCCATGTTCCACCGTCATACATTATGACACATACTTCATTTCCACCGTAATTATCTGGCTGTCCTGCAGTCCACTTGTGGTAACCAGTTGTACTTGTTTTACCAGTCCCCGACCATCTCCAGGAGTTTTCATCATTGCCCATAACTCCTCTCCAGGATTTTGGGTCATCAGTCAGTCCGATCCATGCATATCCGGTCTCATCACTAGGCCTGTTTAACCTGCTAATGTCATCCATGCTTTCAAAGGTCGCCAGGTCGGTGTGTTTCACTCTGCAGTAATGCTGTGCGTCTGTCCATTTCATCTTTGAGTTGACATGGTGGTATTCACGAAAGTTGTCAGGAGAGCAGGAAGTGAGGCCAAATCCTAGAGGTTGATGATAGAGAGAATATTTAACTGTGAAACACTGAAAATCGTATTCTGAATGGTTCGTCTGAATAGTTTTGAAATCCCTTTATTTCACAATGATAACACATTTTTTATTTATTACTTTACTGTTTGAGGTATTTCCAAGTACACAACCCCGTGCAACACTATCATTTGCTGTGTTCTAAGTCAAGTACTCTAATGAGTACACTCACGTATAGTACTCTTACATGCCGACAGTGTAGCTTTGTCTCAAATCGCATGTTGATCTGCACTTACTGGAAATGACCGTAACATTTGAATGTAGCAGAAACAGGTTTTGTGCACTCAAAACTCTTATTGAACAATAATATCAACAACTACCCACATACAGTCAAATCTGACAGTCCAAACGTGATTCTTTCCCTTCAGTACTTCATTTTAAGGCTCCTTTTTCCAGAATGAATTTCCATCATTTCACACATCTACATTTTAGGATTATGTTCTTCTACTTAATGTGGAGATTTTTTTTCTTTTGGATAACTTCATTTATTTGACAGTTTGGTGTAAAACAAAAAAATCATTTCACAAATCAATTGTGTCCCGTTTTTTATTCTACAATTCTTTGTTTAGAAAAATGTGTTGTTGCATAATTCTGAGGAATTTTTTAACTTGATATGTTAAATGATTTTGGTGACAGGAAACTGATAAACACTAAAGTTATTGAATTTGTTTCCTGTTAACGAATCCTGTAAAGTGTGCAAAATCCTATTTTTTGAAAGATATGTCTACTTTTACCACATACCATCAGGATACTCATCCTATACTGCATGTTTTTTTTACGTGACAGTATGATCATATTTATGCACTCAAATTACTTTAGTGACTACCTGGTATGTGATTTGGAACACAGGAAATGTCTCATTGGAGAGATTTTTTGAAAATGAGAGCCACTATCCCAGTTTTAAAACGATATTACGCCTCCCTTTCTTCAAGGCTACCTCTCCTTCTCTGTTCCAGTGTGGCTGGACAAGATTTTCTAATCATATATCATAAAGTAGTTCTAAAACACCATAATTTGGTCCTTAGACCATGGCTGGATTAACATAAGGAGGCTTTGGGCAAAAATGTTTTACTGACCTACCACTTGCGACCATCTGAATATATACCCGACTGCCACCAAGTTCTCACTGTGACCTGCTAACAGACTTCCCAAGCTATAAAAATACTTAATATGTTGTAGTTTGTGGTAATTAAAATAAACAAAACTTTAAGTGAGAATATGTTTACAAACAATTTCACACGCCGTATCTCTACGAGCCTGGTATGGATGTGAGGAATTTTGTTTTTCTAAACTGAAGACACTTTAAATGAGTTTTATTTTTTAAGAGTTTCTGTCTATCCTGTTCCTACTATTGATACTAATTTATAACATTTTCCACCTGTATAAAGTTAAAGGACAACAAGGTCGGTCAAAAGGCTTCAGATGAGTTCACTGCCCCTTTGTAAATTAACTCTCTGACATGCCTGTAATTCTCAACTCAATGATTCCAAGGAAGATAATAAACTGTTCTGTGTTGAATATGAACGAACAATCACGCCAATTAAATTCTGTAGAAGCAGTCATGACTCTTACCCAAGATGACAAAAATCCAATGCACTGTATCCATTTGTGATTTCACTGAAAACCCCAATAATAAATGAATTTGAAAAGCTGCATAGCACCAGAACAGCAGATAGTACAGCAAAAATCCACCTTCAGACAATCTGAAACAGCCAGACTATGGCTTCAGACTAGAACTAGTGTTTATAGCTCTCAGATATGGCTTTGAGCTGATATGAATTTCAAATAAATGTAAATCAATTTCCTGGAGATATTGAAAAGCAAGTATGAAAATCAGCAGGTAAAACAGATGATTCACGCAGGGAAATTTTCAGAAGTTTGAGTCCACAATGTCAAACTAAAATGGAACAAAGTAGATTATTGAATTTGATAAAGTGATTTGAAAAAAAACTACAACTGATTGCATTTTTTTTCAATAATATTTGTTTAGCTGATGATCGCTATCCAAGTCATTTGATATCGACGATCTCCTGATACCACGTCTCGATCCAATCCTTTTTTTTTTTTTAAATCCCAATTGTCCCATACATTTTTAAATTCAAGATAATGTGACAACTGAATAGGTCTGTACTGTAATATGGAAAACATTTCGACTTCCAAACTGTTCTGAAAAGTTTTTTATATTTTCGACTCTGATTGTTTTAATTTAATAAAAAGTTGTCCAACATTTTTATTGAGGACAATTCCCCTTTGTGCAGCACTTATTTTCATTGTTGTTTTCTTTTTGAAGTTTAGGGTTCTCCAGAGCAACTAATCTCTGTACTTTTATTTGAATTACAGTGTTTTTGTAGCTGTAAATAATTTGTAGCATTATGAATAAGGATATTGATAGTGAAGGTCGAGACTTTGGAGCTCCCCAAGGGTGCTTTAAAAGAATATCCAGGTGTCTTATGCAAAGTGATGCTGTGAACTTGAGACAGGAGGTCTCCTTTGGCTTTGTCCATTTCTTACATCTTTTTCTGGAGCAGTTCTGTCGTTTAAAAGAGTCGGTATCTCTTCTAATAAGCAGAAAAAAAAGACTAATTATTGTAACTTCTGCTCTAAAACTACCCACTCGCAACTTGATAAGCTGAGCCTCATGTGACACAATTATCTGGCTTGAGTTGAGCTTATGATTATGATGATTATTATCATTGATGATTTTTAGTGGAAGATATACTCAAATGTATATAATCCAGGATTTAAAATCTTTGCGGTCGCAAATTAATCAACGTTGGAGTCATATCTGCAAAGACATGTCTGCTGACCACAGAAGCATCTAGTACTGGGCTGAATCATTTTTTGCGTGGTTATATGTACATGTAAATGTATATCCAAATAGCTGGTCTGACAAAGGTCACCTTGGTTTTTACAATGTTTGGTTCATCAACAAGTTACGTTTTATCCCACTTTGAGATTACACTGGGAATTTTACGTGGCCAGCAGAATTAAATACAATGAGTTGTAAAGCAATACCAAATCATATGTTCAAGAACATCAACGTGATGCCAGGGAAACACAAGGAATAACGTAATGAATTGACCTAAAACCTTTGAACAAAGTACCTTAAAAATGTGCTGAAAGTTTTTCAAAGTGACAATGAAAAATATTTATTCACAGAAAGTTCGTTGCAGCAGCACTGTGCAGTTAAGAGTTCAGACCACAGCTGATGTGCTAGTAACTACATGTGATGCGCAATAAACTACATTTGCAAGAAAAATATAACTGAAATAAATGGACAATTCCGTGTTGCCAGGAAATTGATTTAATTGAATTGCTACCGTCAAAAAACACCAAAAGAATGCACAGTAATACACTTTAACACGCCCTTAAATTATAACTGTAGTTGCTATATCATATATATGTGTCATTGTTTTACTGAGTCTCTACTTTAATCACTCATCATTGAATCATTAAAACACATGTAAGACAGGAGACCATGTAGATATTCACTCATTGTATAAGGTTCTCTGAATCTGCTAATGTGCTGACGATCTGGCTGCAGTAACATAAAGGCAAGAAACAGGTCATCATTTTCCAATAGTTATTAAACCAAAAGAAATGGAATAATTTCTCATCTTGTGTTGCACCTGTTGTTTTTAACGGCTTCAAAAGTGGCAGCAATGCACCGAAAAGCTTTTAGCTTCTACCGTCATTAACCGGCAAAAGAAGAAGATAACGTTACTGCCAGGTGAGATTAGATGCTACAGTACAAACAGGGAAAACATACAAAGATAACTCAAGCCGTCAAAAAGTTATTTGTTGAACTCCTAAAGAAGAGTAAATGAAAAAGAGGTGCAGTGCAAACTGTACCAGGTAAATCTAGCACATCATAACTCCACCACAGTCATTTGAGGAGGAAGCAACGAGCAAACAGTCTCTCCATAGATCATCAATGAGCGTCTTGCTTTGTCAATAAATTAAATAAGTTTTATGTTGGACGTGCAGAGAAAACAACAGCCTTCATCTTAAAGTTAAAAGCTAAAAACAGGCTTCTCATCAGATTTGTAATTATGTTTTTTTTTGTTTCTGTGAGCAACATTTGATTTTGAGTCAAGTATGCAGATAAGGCACAAGTGAAGATCACATGTTTTGTTTTACAGCATCTAAATCAGTAAATAAATTCATTTGGCTAGATTAATTAAAGTTTAATGTATTCTACCTTTGTAGCTTGCAAATATTATCAGTTACACAGGATGTCATCATCCATTGGCTTCATCATTCTCTTCTCTTTGTTTTATCTGTTGGGTTGAATCTTCCTCCTCAGTTTGAAGCCAGTACAGCAGAATAAACACACAAAAAAAACACAGTTTCCAGCTACAGTCACACAACATCTAATGAATAGGCAGTATTACACTATAAGGTGCCCTGAAATAAAACAAAGTGATTAGTCAGAGGTGGAAAAAGATTCCCTTCCTATTATTAAATATCTACTGTGATCACACACAAACTAGAAAATCTGTCATTAATTGATCATAATTTTAAAACAGAGCAAAGACAGGTAAGCGTATGTTTTCATTCATTGTATGAGTTTCTCTGAAGCTCATCGTTATATACTACTTGCACATAAGAACGTGGAAACAGATATCTTGAAAAAGTGACTGAACACCTCCTGAAAACTTGCTGACCTGCTGATTTCTCCCTGCAGTGAAGTGTAGGCCCATTTCAGACCTCACTCAGCAGTGATGCTGGATGAGGTCAGAGGTGAAAAAACCTTATCAAGCAGAGAGTGCAGCAAAACTACTTTTCACTCTGTTGTTTCATCAAGCTTAATATGTGAAGGATAATGCAGTTGTCTGCTAGAGTATTTAATTAACTTCATTTAGAACACATTATTATCAGTTACACGGGATGTCTTCATCCATTGGCTTCATCACTGTCTGCTCCTGGTTTTCTTTTTTAGGTTGAATCTTCCAACTTAGTTTGAAGTCATTCAGTAGAGTCTTGTTGGTTATCAATGCACCTAGCTGAAAGGAAACAGAAATCACACCTGGTGCTTTACTAATCTAAGTTCATAAAGCATAATATAATTAAAGTATTAATGTGGCATCATGCACTGTTAAAACAAGATTAATTCCATGTGTTACTTTGCTGTTGGAGCACAGTTTGACTTAAAGAATGGGAGTTATCACAATGAATAGCTCTGAGATCTGCTGTGTTCTAGTATCCCCACCACCATTCTATTCAGTAGACCAGAAAAATATGTAGTATGTCGCAATACATATACATGTTAAATGTAGTATGCAAAGTACCAGTAGTTGGTGGTGCTAAAGCTTCAACCAGTTGCAGTATGTAAAAAGGAAGGAGATCCATTGAAAGGAAGTATACTCGTTCCAAAACCCATTCTTTTTCCTTATTACATAAAATGTTGTGTTACAGATGAAGCCGGAAATCTGATCGGAAGTGTGCTCGCTAAGATCTAAAAACTAATGTGTGATGTCTGAAATCTGAACCTTAATGTGAGAAGTCTTATACATGTGGACTGATTCCTACGCTTTGATCCTAAAGTCTGATTTTGAGGTGTGATGCCTAAAGTTGCCGCAAGAAAAAAAGAAAAATGCATTGAAAAGGTTTATATTTCTTTTCAACTTTATAACACCAGAAGGAGTGTTCCTTGGTACAGTTCATATCAATCCAAACGTGGTCTGAATCCTCCACTGCACAGTGCTGTAAACCACCGTAGTTATTCGGCTGTCCACTCTTCCAGTTTCTGAAGGAGCTGTTGGTCTTGTCCGACCACCTCCACGGTACCCGGTACAAACCAATCCACACTTCATTTGTTGACATAAGTGACATCACCTGTGTGTTTTCCTGATCATTCTCGATCATAGCCAGGTCTGTGTGGTGTGTTCTGCAGTACGTCTGGGCATCCTCCCATGTCACTGCATTGGTAATTAGAGTATATGTTTTCTGGCCCGAAGAATTTACAGCTGCAACAGAAGAAAAGTAAAGCTAGTGTGAGATAAACCATAGCAGTAGTTGTGTGAAGTTGTTGGTGTTTGAAAACATACATTTGGGTTATCTGGAGATGAGTGGTTATGAAATAATGTTTTCACATTAATAGAACATACAGATGTACTTAAATACAGACAGCCTGATCACCAGTGTGCAGCCATAAAAAGTAAACAAAGAGGACTTTTGACAGTGTTACTTCTTGTCTTTATAGAATCAGCAATAATCAACTAGATGTTTAGTTGGTGGCTACAATCATCTGTAAACAACATCTCACCTTACTGTAGTCATTAAGTTAAAATTAAGTATAATGTGTAATTACACTGTGAAATCATTGAAGGTGCTATATACCACTCACTTTGACCAGATCCAAACAGTCTCAAAACTTTCAGCAACAGAGAGCAGTTTCATAAAACACAATATAAACGCAAAATGTTTCTTACCTTGGTAACAAACAAAATATATTGTGTTCTTGCAATTAATATCACTCCATGTTCCATCTTTCAACATTTTGACACAGGCTTCATTTCCAACGTAATTATTCGGCTCTCCTGGACTCCACTTGTGGTAACCAGTTGTAGTTGTTTTATCAGTCCCCGACCATCTCCAGGAGTTTGCATCATTGCCCATAATTCCTTTCCAGGATTTTGGGTCATCAGTCAGTCCGATCCATGCAGATCTGGTCTCACCACTAGGCCTGTTTAACCTGTTAATGTCATCCATGCTTTCAAAGGTCGCCAGGTCGGTGTGTTTCACTCTGCAGTAATGCTGTGCATCGTTCCAGTTCATTTTTAAGTTGACATGGTGGTATTCACGAAAGTTGTCAGGAGAGCAGGAAGTGAAGCCAAATCCTGGAGGTTGATGATAGAGAGCATATTTAACTGCGAAACATTGATTTTGTATTCTGAATGGTTCGTCTGAATCATTTTTAAATCCTGTTCATTTAATAATACTAATAAGTTCATGATCTATTACTTTACTGTTTGAGGTATTTCCAAGTACACAACCCATTGCAACACTATCATTTGCTGTGTTCTAAGTCATGGTCTCCAATGAGTACACTCTTTAAAATATATATTTTAATAAATTAAATATTTTTTTAACAAATCACTTTTTTTGCTTGTCTTCAGTGTTGCACTTTGTAGACGGTCTGTACACTCGCCTCACAGCCAGCTGTACATACAGACGAGTTTTATCTATTCAGCTCCGAGGGTGGCTGTTCTGTTTTATTTGGAAAGTTTAAAATTGCTGATTTATTACATATACGGAGGTTGTGTCTCCTCGTTCTCCTTCCAGATGAGTGTATTTGCTGTAATTTTACTATGTGCCACTCACGAGAAGCTCCACGACAGTTTTTGCTTCGGTGTTTAAGAATCCTGAAAACGTGATCACTCGTTGATAGAATTGTTTTGCTCTCATTTTCAGCTCAGTGCAAAGTTTAGATACATATTCATCTTTTTGTGAAACGTCCGTTGTGCAAAATAATATGATGTTAGTTTTTAAAGAGACCAGACAGAGAAATCACCTCCTCTCCTCAAAATCCTCAAAAAAAGACCTTTGCAGCAGCGGCGGTCCTATTTTAACAGCTGTGCACCGCCGCTACTAAATGGAAATATGGTAAACATTGTTTCTGACCAACAGCAGCATTGTGGTGAAAATCAGCCCTTTTTGTGGTTTTCCACAACAGCTACAGCTACAAGTAGTAGCAGCTACAATGTTAGTTTTTAAAGAGGTGAGACGGATGCGTCATCTCACCTCACACTATATATTTCTGGACCGTTCAAGTACACCATCAGGATACTCATCGTTTACTGCATGTTTTATATATCTGAAAGTTTGAACACACGTATGCATTCAAAATACTGAAGTGACTACCTGTAATGTGATTTGGAACACAGCAGATGTCTCCTTGGAGAGATTCTCTGAAAATATTAGTCGCTATCCCAGTCTTAAAATGATACTACTCCTCCCTTTCTTCATGATGGGAACCTTTCCTTAACTGTTCCAGTGTGGCTGTACATGGTTTTTTAATCATGTATTACAAAGTTGTTCTAAAACACCATATTTTTGTCCTTAGACCATGGCTGGATTAACATGATAAAAAGACTTTACGATCGTCTGTATATATACTAGACTGCCACCAATTTCCCACTGTGAACTGCTAACAGAACTCCGGAGCCATAACCAAACGTAACATGTTGTAGTTTGTGGTCATTTGAATAAACAAAACTTCAAGTGAGAATATGTTCACAGACAACTTTCACACACGAGTCTGGTATGGATGTGATGACAAAATGTTTTTCTAAACTGAAGACGCTTTTAAATGTGAGCTGGTTAAGGGTTTCTGTACGCATATGCTTTGTATCTATAATTAATGCTCCCAAGGTTTTAAATCAGCACTAAATTATGAATGAGGTTAATGGTTAGACTTTGGTTGAGTTCACTGCACTTCTGTAAATTAACTTTCTCCTCCGGGCCGGTCTTTCTCAGCTCTATAATTCAAAGGAAGACTCTGAACTATATGATTTCTACAAACCAACAACCATCACCATAAAGTTTTGTGAAGGAACTTTGACTCTTACCCAAGAAGACAAAAGTCAAATGCACTGATGACGTCACTGAAAACTAAAAGAAAGAACAACAGAACAACACATTTACCTGGACAGCAGCCATTCAATCAAAATCCACCTTAAAACTAATACATACATGCAAGACTACATTTTGAATTCACTTGATCATGGTTGTAAACTTTTTCTAGTATTCATGAAGTTTCTGAGGTGATATGAGTTTGAAATTAAAGTAATTGATTTTTGAAGTTATTGAAATTCAAGTTTCAAAATTCCTTTATGAGATTGAATGTTCACGCCAGAAAACTGGAGGTTTGCCAAAAGGTTGAATTACACAACTTCAAACTAAAATAAATGTCGATGAAAATTTGAGATTTGGTAAATTAATATGAATGAAATATATTGAACTTTGGATGTATTTGCTTGATAATATAAATGATGGTATATTTATTGTAACAGTAGGTAAAACAGGTCAGTTCCATTGCTGCTGCTACTACTATTAGTGCAAAAATTATGACTGCATTTCTATGACTAACATAAATAATAACAATAATGATGATTTTAAAAGCAAGAAGATAACAGTTAAACCAATGCTAATAGAAGATATACTTACATGTATAAAGTTTGTCATTTTAACTGATGGCAGTGGCAAATCAGGCGAAGTTGCAGTCAGTCGTGTCGACGCAAACTGTCTGCTCATCTCAAAAGTTTCCAGCTTGAAACTGCAGCATTTTTGCATGACTATATTTGAATATCCAAATAGCTAATTTGATAAAAGGTGAGAAGAGATTTTTTTTCTCCAATGTTTACCATCACCAACAAACATGAAATAGTTACTTTATTAATCACAGAAGGGTAAATGTTTTCGCTACAGCAGCATGATAGGTACAGGAAAGCAATAAAACAACAGGGTAAAAATATAAAGTATAAAAAATGCACAATATATACAATAACATAGAATAATTAAATGAAATTAAAACTAACTAAACAATAGTGCAAGGATCTAAACAAACAACAAAGAAGAAAACAAACAACCAACGGCGTTATTGTTGTGAGATTGATTTGGCCAGAGGTGAGTTATTGTACAGTCTTATTGCAGTGGGCAGGAATGATGTCCTGTATCAGGAATGATCTCCTGTATCAGGAATGATCTCCTGTATCAGGAATGATCTCCTGTATCAGGAATGATCTCCTGTATCAGGAATGATCTCCTGTATCTGTCCTTGTGACATCGGAGCTGAAGGAGTTTATTGGAGAAAGTGCTCCGCTGTCCCTGCAGCAGATGGTGAAGAGGCTGGTCCAGATTATCCTATATGGATAATAATTTCTTCAGTATCCTCCTCTCCACCACCTTTTCCAGGCTGCCCAGTTTCCCGAGCTACATACAATATCATTTCTTGTCAGTGATACACCTGAAAAAGATCTGTGTATTTTCATTTGAACTCCACTCGGCAAACGAGCTCAATATAACATTAAATGTACATCAGCTAACATGACATGAAAATGATGCAATTCTAAACTATGTAAAATTATGTTCGGGGTTTGCTCATCGTTTACTGCACATTTTTTTATACTTGACAATATGAACACACTTATGCACTCAAATTACTTAAGTGACTATCTGTAATGCGATTTGGAACACAGCAGATGTCTCCTTGGAGAGATTTTCTGAAAATATGAGCGACTATCCCAGTTTTAAAATGATATTGTACCTCCCTTTCTTTCAAATCAGCCAAAGCTGGAGTCGCTCTTTTCAACATAAAAATTCTGCTGATCTCAAAAGGTTCCAGCTTGACACTGCAGCATTTTTGCATGACTATATTTGAATATTCAAATTGACAATCTGATAACGGTAAGATGACATGTTTCCCGTCCATGTTTACCATTACCAACAAACATTAAATCCTGAGCTACATACATTATAATTCCTGGATACAGGTTAAAAAAAATAAAAAAAAGATCACTCGTGCAGCCGTCATCTGTGTATTTTCCTTTGAACTCCACTCTGCAAACGAGCTCAATATAACATCAAATGTACATCAGCTAACATTACAGGAAAATGATGCAATTCTACACCATGTCAAATGATGTTAGAGGTTTGCACCTCCAGCAAAATGTAGCAGAGTAGCACCTGTATTTGTGTTCATCAAAATACTTAACAAGTCTGCCACACCTTCTTGCATCTTGTGCGCACCTGTGTTGCGCAAAAGGAGATTAAAATAGGGCCCAACTAATTGGCCCAAAACCTTTTGTACAAAGATGCCTAAAGGTGTCCTGAAAAGACAGTTGAAGCATTTTAAAGGTAACAATCAAAAATATGTATTCACAGAAAGCTTCTAACAGCAGCATTGTGCAGCTGAGAATTCAGACCACAGCCAGTGTGCTAGTAACTCAATGTCACGTGTAATAAACTAGAAATAAATACCAGAATTAAATACAGTTTAGTATACCCCATTGCTTCACTCTGATAATAAGAAAATAATGATCCTAACACACGTCAGGCACTACGAGATTTAGTAAAAACAGGGAGCAAGTGAAGATGACAACGTGTTTTGTTTTACAAAACAAACTCATTTGGTTAACAAAGTCTTCTACCGACGTCAAAAATGACGATATCAAGATGATGATTTGAATATAAAAGACTTCCAGCTACATTACTAATAATTTCATGTATTCCACCTTTTTAGCTTGTAAATATTATCAGTTACAAGAGATGTCTTCATCCATTGGCTTCATCTCGGTCTGCTCCTTGTTTTCTGTTTGGGGTTGAAACGTCCACCTCAGTTTGAAGTCGTTCAGTAAACCCTTGTTGGTTAGCACTGCACTTAGCTGAGAAGGAATAAAAGTGACAGTAGTGTTTTGGGGAATCTAACTTCCTGAAACATAAAATAATTAGTATTAATGGAACATAACGTACAATTAAAATGTTATTAATTTGATGTTATTTTTGCTGATGGAGCACAGATTCACTTGAGGACTGGGAGTTATCAGAGTAAATAGTCAAGGCTCTTTTTGATCATTTTGTTTAATGTTAATGTAGTACACATTTGTCTGAGGTCACGTGATACCTGCCCTCAGTAACTTCAATCTGATTCTTCAGCTCTGACATCTCAGATCTGATACTTTTGGTCAGAAGCCTGAAGCCCGATTCGGTAATCTGACACTTGAAACTTAAAGACTCTTGTCTGACGTCTGAAATCGAACCCTTGTCGCTCTGATACCTGAGGTGTAAACGTGAAGTCTGAGGCCTGTGGAACCAGAGAATATTGTAATGACCTTTACCTGCTTTAGGATCTGAGCTTTAGTAGCTGGATCTGAAAGGTCAGCAGTAGAGTGAATCTTCATCCTCACCATGGTCGTCTTCACTCTTAGATCTGGACGGTCAAACACGTGACCACAAACCAAGGAAAGAGTCATTATTGCATTGCAAAAGAAAATGAGAGAAATGTATCTATAAGGTTTGTATTTCTTTTCATCTTTATAGCACCAGAAGGAGTGTTCCTTGTTACAGTTCTCTTCAAGCCAACCATGGTCTGAATTCTCAGTTACACAGTGCTGGTTACCGTAATTATTTGGCTGTCCACTAATCCAGTTTGTGAAGGAGCTGTTGGTCTTGTCCGACCACCTCCACGGTACCCGGTACAAACCAATCCACACTTCATGTATAGAGTTAACTGACATCACCTGTGTGTTTTCTTCATCATTTTCAATCATAGCCAGCTCTGTGTGGTGTGTTCTGCAGTACGTCTGGGCATCCTCCCATGTCACTCCATTGGTAATTAGAGTATATGTTTTCTGGCCCGAAGGATTTGCAGCTACAGTGACAGAAAAGTAAAGTTAGTGTCAGAAGAACCATAGCATTGGTTGTGTGAAGATGGTGATGTTTCCAAACACACATTTAGTTTCAGAAGACAGAGTAGATCATGTTAGTCACGTTCATTTTTTCCCCATCTGTCGGTCCACAGTACAACAACCTGTTGATTCTTTTCGTGCTCCTTAATTCGTCAAAATAACATCTGTCTTTATTTTTTCTCTCTGTCAGCCGTCAGGTTTGGTCGCATCCCGAAGAGAGAGAAGCAGAGGATGCTGCTGGAGATGCAGAACGCCATGAACAACATGATGAGCAACAACAGCCAGCTGCACAGCATGCTGCACGGCCACCAGAGCCCCCCGCTGCCCATGGAGGCCATGACCGGCGACGCCAGCGCCTCGCCGTCCTCTTCCTCCTCCTCCTCCTCCGCCGCTTCCGAGTCTCCGTCCTGCTCCAACCCCTCCTCCACGCAGTGCGCCCAGGACTCTGAGTCGGTGGTTTCCATGGACACCAACTCCAGCTCGGCATCGTCCTGCGGGTCGGACAGCGGCGAGGACGAGGCGGTCGTGGCGGTGAGCAGGCAGCACCAAGGCGCCTTCGCGTTCGGCCAGCAGAGGTCGGCGCGCCGGGGCCAGGCCACGCCCTCGCCGGTCGCCCCGGAGACGGGTGCCGAAGGCCGCACGGAGGAGGAGCAGCGGCAGGAGAGCTGGAACTGCTGGAACAACAACAACGCGGCGGCGGGCGGCTACCGGCACAAAGTTTACAGCGGTGGCCAGCACGTCACCAACTCTGCTTACAGGGAGGACAGAGGAGTCTACCAGCAGCAGCAGCTCAGCAGCGCCCCCAGCTGTGAACCGTCAGAAGACAGCCAAAGACAGCATGACTTCAATACACAAACTGCCTCATGTGGTTACCGTGGACCAACCGGCTGCGTGAGCAGCAGAGCACACCTGGTGAGTCGTTGGTTTCTTCGTCTCGCAGCAGAACACCAGACCGCTTTCCGATTACCTTGAAATGAACTCTCAGGTCCTCCGTGTTCTCCAGGTCTGCCCGATGAACACTTCACCTTACGTGGACCCCCGCAAGCCCAGCCAGGAGATCTGGGAGGAGTTCTCCATGAGCTTCACCCCCGCCGTGCGGGAGGTGGTCGAGTTCGCCAAGAGGATCCCGGGCTTCCGCGACCTCCCCGAGCACGACCAAGTGAGCCTGCTGAAGGCCGGGACCTTCGAGGTGAGAGGCCGAGCGTCGACGCGCCGTGTTGGTTTTTTGCGCGAGCCGACCGCGGCTTCCTCAAACAGAGCCGACTAATATTTGTTCCGATAACAGAATGGAAATGAAAAGAGACTTCACAAAATCCGTGACGTCGTTTCAGATATTTTAGTTGTAGTTCAATCAGGTGCTCCCGAAACGCTGACTAACCTTCAGCTTTTAGTGTGACATCATAACGTCCACTGAAAAGCTGAACGGACAAAAAAACGGCATCAGAATTATTCAGTCTTCAGTGTGCTGCAAACAAATGACAAACTCTTCTTCTTCTCTCTCTCGACCCGCCAGGTGCTGATGGTCCGGTTCGCCTCTCTGTTCAACGTGGCCGAGCGCACGGTGACCTTCCTGAGCGGCAAACGCTACAGCCTGGACACGCTGCGGTCGCTGGGCGCCGGCGAGCTGCTCAACTCCATGTGCGAGTTCAGCGAGAAGCTGGCGGCTCTGCGGCTCGACGCCGACGAGATGAGCCTCTTCACCGCCGTGGTGCTCGTCTCAGCCGGTAAGAACGCGTGTGTATATATATATATATATATATATATATATATATATATATATATATATATATATATATATATATATATATATATATATATATATATATATATATATATATATATATATATATATATATATAAAGATTTTTTTTTTTTCGATCTGCTGTTGCGTCTCCGGTGTTAACGTGTCCTCCTCTCCGTCTCGTCTCCGTCTCAGACCGCTCGGGGATCCAGGACCTGAACCCGGTGGAGGCCCTGCAGGACAGACTGATCCGGGCGCTGCGAAACCTGGTGATGCAGAACCACGGCGACGAGTCGGCCACCACCTTCACCAAGCTGCTGCTCAAACTGCCCGAGCTGCGTTCACTCAACAACGTGCACTCGGAGGAACTGCTCTCGTTCAAAGTGCACCCTTAAAGGCTTCTTCCCGGGGGGGGGGGGGGGGGCTCCCTCCTCCTCCTCCTCACCCCTCGTATTCAACCAACCCAGTTTTGTTTCTAGATTGTATGAAAAGTTATTTTTTATTCTATTTTTGTTAAGTAGGCCACGTGGGGTCAGAAGAGAGAGCGAGATATAAGACGTACTGTATTTATAGAAGAGACCGCTTACGCTTGTTGCACACAAACACACGGCAGTACACGTGTGTCAGAGGTTTTTGTTGTTGTTTTTTTACTTTTTATTCTCCAGAGAAAGACGAGTACTTAACTGGCTTTACGACCTTATGACAAAGTAGAATCTGATTAGTCGGGAAGATTTGGAATATAATGTTGTTGTTGTTGTTGTTGTTGTTGTTGTTGTTGTTGTTGTTTTCCTCCAAAAAATCCATTTAATTCCAAAGTGTATTCTGTGACGAGCGGGTGAATGTGAGAGACGATATGTACTGTACTTTACATACATGTGTGCGTGGTCCAATACTTAAAGACTGCTACGTGTGTGACGAGGAAGGCAAGCTATCAGAAAAAAACGTATCGAAGAACGTGTGACGATGACGCTGCTAATGCATGGCTGTACTTAAAGTGGACAAATATTACTCGGATCTTCTCCCCTCGCCTCGGAAAGCATCTGCTCCTCGTCTCGGTGTGTGTATGTATATATATATACATATATACATATGTATATGTATATATGTATATATATATATACATATATACATATGTATATGTATATATATATATAGAGCGTCGTATGTTTAATTTCATTTTTTTTACGTGTCCATGTGCACGGGAACCTCCCGCATGGTGATTTCCGGGGGGAGTCGATGACGCCATTTACAAAAAGCAAAACACTACATTTGCACAAGTTCTGGAGCAGAAAAACGATGTGACACAAAACCCACGAGTAGTGCGACACGGCATCATGTACATGTAATCACAACACGTGTTTCTTTTTGTCATTTTCCCACCTTCTGGATTTTACTTTTTTCTTTTTTTTCTTTTTTAAATCAAACTGTGTTTGCAGCACAGCACTGAATTTTGACACTTGTTTTTGTCATTTTGTTGAAATATCGGTTTCTTTTACTGGCATCAAGGCCATATGTAAATAACTATATAAATATATATATATGTATAAATATCTGATGAAAATAGAATATAAATATGATATAGTATGAATAAAAAAAAAGTGAAGAATACTGTGTGGTCTGTGTGGTTATTGATGTCTAAGTATATTTAATATTATAAATGATTAAATTCAAATATTAAATCCACTGAGCAGCAGTGATTACTGTTCACCACTAGGTGGAGCTCCATCCCTATGAAAACCAAGTGTTCAGCAGAACAGCAGATTGTGCTGCTTTCTGTCTCAACTGCAGTTTATATCACATTAGATTTAATTAATCTAACAACTTGTAAAATTTCACAGTATTATTATCAGCAGATTTAGTTTTCTATTGGGCGGTGAATTAATGATAATTTTATTTTAGATTTACGAATATAAGAGTTGTGTGTAAAGTACAATAGGGTTAAAAGCTGTGAAAAGAAGCTTCATGTAAAGCCTATATTAACCCCCCCCCCCCCCAATAAGACTGGACAGAATAAATAGAGAAATAAATAAAGGAGAACATTTCAACATTTCAACCAAACTCTTTTCAAAACAGCTGTTACCAAACACTAATAAACACAGGTGTGCGTCATGAGGCGTGTACTCAAAGCGAGTGCAACATACCCAGGCTTTCTCTGGCTGAGCTGGCTAAAAAAGGAGAAACCCACAGTTAAAGATAATCAGTTCCACAACTGTGGTTATCATCAAAATGTCATACTGTAGTACGTCATCCAAAATTTACCCCCAAAAAATACATTTGATAGTATGTCAAAAAAAAAAGTCAAACAAATGTCATAGTGTGTAGTCAAAAAAGTAAAAAAAATTGTGATAGTAGTATGTCTTTCAAAGTATCAAAAAAATATTGTCCTATGGTATTTGGTCTGGACTTTTGGTATATGACTTGGCTGAAGAAGTTCATTGTGTTCCCGCCTGCCACACAGGGGTCCTAAGGTCAAACCCCTGATGGGAAGAGAACAAATCTTTAACACAAAATGTTTGTGTGATCAGCAAAGTATATCGATCTATATATTGTCGGAAATGTCAAAAACGTTTAGTAGAAAATTTGATAAGAGTCATGCCATAGTATGTCGTCCAAAATGTCCACAAAATGTTAAACATTTATGTATGTCGTCAATAAAAGTCAAAGAAATGTCACTATAGTATGTGGTCCAGAATGTCAGTAAAATGTAATGGTGTTTGATATTTTACAAAAGGCTCATTGTAGTACAGGGTTGAGTGTCCCTGCCGCCAAAAAGGAGAGCGAAGTTCAATCCCCTGATGGGAAGAGAACAAATATTTTTTTTAAAATGGGCTTGTGTGATCAATAAAGTATATCTATCTATATATTGCCGGAAATGTCCAAAAAATTTCGTTGAAAAATTGATAAAGTCATGCTATAGAATGTCATCAAGAAAGTCTAAAAAAAGACACCCCCACAAAAAGTCATACGATAGTATGTCTTCAGAGATGTCCAAAAAATGTCATACTATAGTATGTCGTCAAAAAAAGGTTATAATATAGTATGTCTTAATAAAAATGAGTTTGTCAAAGGTCGTTCCACCAGAGAGGGCAGCAAAACACGACATCTCTGTCTGAAGTTTAGTTACTGATAAAATGTACAAGATACTTCATGTAATTCTTCACAAGAGTGTCATATCATCTCGTTCGCTTTATTCATTTTTTTCCTGAGGAAGATTCATTTTGCACAATTTTGAAAAGACAAATATTACAAAGATGAAAAAAAGATACAATACAGAGTACACAAAGTCAAAAAAGTAAATGAGCCTCTTGAAAGCCTCCACCCAGGTAATTTTTAAAGTTCACAAAGTTACAGAAAACACAAAGGATATACAGTACAGAAATAATATGACTACATAAAACTAATGAAAAACAAATAAAAACAAAATGTTGATGACAACAACATCAAAAACAATAATATTAATAGAAAAGCAAAACAAAAACGTGAGTTTGATGATGGATGAGAGTGTATGTTCATATGTGCATGTGATGTGTATGTTACAGTAACAAAACAGCAGTTACAAGTTTCTTTTAATCACATTTTAAAGCATTTTATAAAGAAACAACTTCTTACCAAATGGGAAAAGCCAAGTTGGTACCCTGATTATATCATATCTGAGTCAAGTCAGCAATTGAGGTTAAGATAAGTTAAAATGACAACATGTTTTGTTTTACAGTATTATTTACTGGAATTGGATATCAAAAGCATCCAGCTACATTAATCATAGTTTCATGTATCCTACGTTTATAGCTTGTAAATATTACCCATCACCCAGGATGTCTTCATCCATTGGCTTCATCATTGTCTGCTCCTTGTTTTCTTTTTTGGGTTGAATCTTCCACCTCAGTTTGAAGTCATTCAGTAGAGTCTTGTTGGTTATCAATTCACCGAGCTGAGAGGGAATAAAAATGACACAAGTGAACACTACATGAAGCAGAAACTAATTAAAGGAGTAATGTAACATAATGTACAATTAATACATTGTTTATGTCCTTTTAGTTTTTGCTGTAAACCCAATTTGAACCATTATCATTAAAAGGATATCTCAGAAACGGCTGAATTGAACTTTTTCAAATATAGCACAATTACTCACTTGGCATCAAAGCTCAGGATCACTGTAACTTCACGTCTTCCTCATTCTTGTGAATGTAATATTTCAGGAATCATAAAGGGCTTTTTTCAAGGTTGGCACAAACATTCACTTAGACTCTCGGATGGACTGATACGATTTTGGGGGTCAAAGGTCAAGGCCACAGTCACCTCACTGACTCATACTCATGAGCGAAGGAAACTGTGACCTCATTAAACACCCTTGTGACCATAACTCAATAATTCATACTCTGGTTATGACAACATTTCAATCAAATTCCTAATAGGAGGAAATTATTACTATTCTTATTTGTCTATTATTGAGCACCAAAACGAGGAGCAGAAGAGCAGAACAGAAGTCTGATGTCTGATATTGAAGTCCGATATCTGAAACTTGACGACTACAGTATGAAGTGTAAACATGACGCCTGAAACCTTCACACTGAATCCTATCATCTGATGTGGAAGTCTGGAGGATGGTCCAGAATTGTTTCTGTGATTTTGCATGAGAGAACCAGAGAATATGGGAGTGAGATTTACCTTCTGTAGGATCTGAGCCTGAATAAATGGATCTGAAAGATCAGCAGTAGAGTGAATCTTCATCCTCATCGTTGTCTTCTTCACTTCTAGATCTGGACAGTCAAACAAACACATGATCACAAACCAAGGATAGAGTAATTATTGCATTTAAAGAAAAAATGAGATAAATATATTTACAAGGTTTAAATTTCTTTTCACCTTTATAGCACCAGAAGGAGTATTTGTTGTTACAGTTCTCATCATGCCAACTATGGTCTAAACCCTCCATTGCACAGTGCTGGAAACCAGCATAGTTATTAGGTTGTTCACCAATCCAGTTTCTGAAGGAGCTGTTGGTCTTGTCGGACCACCTCCACGGTACCCGGTACAAACCAATCCACACTTCATTTGTTGACTTAACTGACAACACCTGTGTGTTTTCTTCATCATTTTCAATCATAGCCAGGTCTGTGTGGTGTGTTCTGCAGTACGTCTGGGCATCCTCCCATGTCATGTTATTGGTAATTAGAGTATATGTTTTCTGGCCCGAAGAATTTACAGCTGCAACAAAAGAAAAGTAAAGCTGGTGTGAGATGAACCATAGCAGTAGTTGTGTGAAGTTGTTGGTGTTTGAAAACATACATTTGGGTTATCTGGAGATGAGTGGTTATGAAATAATGTTTTCACATTAATAGAACATACAGACGTACTTAAGTACAGACAGCCTGATCACCAGTGTGCAGCCATAAAAAGTAAACAAAGAGGACTTTTGACAGTGTTACTTCTTGTCTTTATAGAATCAGCAATAATCAACTAGATGTTTAGTTGGTGGCTACAATCATCTGTAAACAACATCTCACCTTAATGTAGTCATGTTAAAATTAAGTATAATGTGTCATTACACTGTGATATCATTGAAGGTGCTATATACCACTCACTTTGACCAGATCCAAACAATCTCGAAACTTTCAGCAACAGAGAGCAGTTTCATAAAACACAATGTAAATGCTAAATTTTTCTTACCTTGGTAACAAACAAAATATCTTGTTGTCTTGCAATTAACATCAGTCCATGTTCCACCGTCATACATTATGACACATACTTCATTTCCACCGTAATTATCTGGCTGTCCTGCAGTCCACTTGTGGTAACCAGTTGTACTTGTTTTACCAGTCCCCGACCATCTCCAGGAGTTTTCATCATTGCCCATAACTCCTCTCCAGGATTTTGGGTCATCAGTCAGTCCGATCCATGCATATCCGGTCTCATCACTAGGCCTGTTTAACCTGCTAATGTCATCCATGCTTTCAAAGGTCGCCAGGTCGGTGTGTTTCACTCTGCAGTAATGCTGTGCGTCTGTCCATTTCATCTTTGAGTTGACATGGTGGTATTCACGAAAGTTGTCAGGAGAGCAGGAAGTGAGGCCAAATCCTAGAGGTTGATGATAGAGAGAATATTTAACTGTGAAACACTGAAAATCGTATTCTGAATGGTTCGTCTGAATAGTTTTGAAATCCCTTTATTTCACAATGATAACACATTTTTTATTTATTACTTTACTGTTTGAGGTATTTCCAAGTACACAACCCCGTGCAACACTATCATTTGCTGTGTTCTAAGTCAAGTACTCTAATGAGTACACTCACGTATAGTACTCTTACATGCCGACAGTGTAGCTTTGTCTCAAATCGCATGTTGATCTGCACTTACTGGAAATGACCGTAACATTTGAATGTAGCAGAAACAGGTTTTGTGCACTCAAAACTCTTATTGAACAATAATATCAACAACTACCCACATACAGTCAAATCTGACAGTCCAAACGTGATTCTTTCCCTTCAGTACTTCATTTTAAGGCTCCTTTTTCCAGAATGAATTTCCATCATTTCACACATCTACATTTTAGGATTATGTTCTTCTACTTAATGTGGAGATTTTTTTTCTTTTGGATAACTTCATTTATTTGACAGTTTGGTGTAAAACAAAAAAATCATTTCACAAATCAATTGTGTCCCGTTTTTTATTCTACAATTCTTTGTTTAGAAAAATGTGTTGTTGCATAATTCTGAGGAATTTTTTAACTTGATATGTTAAATGATTTTGGTGACAGGAAACTGATAAACACTAAAGTTATTGAATTTGTTTCCTGTTAACGAATCCTGTAAAGTGTGCAAAATCCTATTTTTTGAAAGATATGTCTACTTTTACCACATACCATCAGGATACTCATCCTATACTGCATGTTTTTTTTACGTGACAGTATGATCATATTTATGCACTCAAATTACTTTAGTGACTACCTGGTATGTGATTTGGAACACAGGAAATGTCTCATTGGAGAGATTTTTTGAAAATGAGAGCCACTATCCCAGTTTTAAAACGATATTACGCCTCCCTTTCTTCAAGGCTACCTCTCCTTCTCTGTTCCAGTGTGGCTGGACAAGATTTTCTAATCATATATCATAAAGTAGTTCTAAAACACCATAATTTGGTCCTTAGACCATGGCTGGATTAACATAAGGAGGCTTTGGGCAAAAATGTTTTACTGACCTACCACTTGCGACCATCTGAATATATACCCGACTGCCACCAAGTTCTCACTGTGACCTGCTAACAGACTTCCCAAGCTATAAAAATACTTAATATGTTGTAGTTTGTGGTAATTAAAATAAACAAAACTTTAAGTGAGAATATGTTTACAAACAATTTCACACGCCGTATCTCTACGAGCCTGGTATGGATGTGAGGAATTTTGTTTTTCTAAACTGAAGACACTTTAAATGAGTTTTATTTTTTAAGAGTTTCTGTCTATCCTGTTCCTACTATTGATACTAATTTATAACATTTTCCACCTGTATAAAGTTAAAGGACAACAAGGTCGGTCAAAAGGCTTCAGATGAGTTCACTGCCCCTTTGTAAATTAACTCTCTGACATGCCTGTAATTCTCAACTCAATGATTCCAAGGAAGATAATAAACTGTTCTGTGTTGAATATGAACGAACAATCACGCCAATTAAATTCTGTAGAAGCAGTCATGACTCTTACCCAAGATGACAAAAATCCAATGCACTGTATCCATTTGTGATTTCACTGAAAACCCCAATAATAAATGAATTTGAAAAGCTGCATAGCACCAGAACAGCAGATAGTACAGCAAAAATCCACCTTCAGACAATCTGAAACAGCCAGACTATGGCTTCAGACTAGAACTAGTGTTTATAGCTCTCAGATATGGCTTTGAGCTGATATGAATTTCAAATAAATGTAAATCAATTTCCTGGAGATATTGAAAAGCAAGTATGAAAATCAGCAGGTAAAACAGATGATTCACGCAGGGAAATTTTCAGAAGTTTGAGTCCACAATGTCAAACTAAAATGGAACAAAGTAGATTATTGAATTTGATAAAGTGATTTGAAAAAAAACTACAACTGATTGCATTTTTTTTCAATAATATTTGTTTAGCTGATGATCGCTATCCAAGTCATTTGATATCGACGATCTCCTGATACCACGTCTCGATCCAATCCTTTTTTTTTTTTTAAATCCCAATTGTCCCATACATTTTTAAATTCAAGATAATGTGACAACTGAATAGGTCTGTACTGTAATATGGAAAACATTTCGACTTCCAAACTGTTCTGAAAAGTTTTTTATATTTTCGACTCTGATTGTTTTAATTTAATAAAAAGTTGTCCAACATTTTTATTGAGGACAATTCCCCTTTGTGCAGCACTTATTTTCATTGTTGTTTTCTTTTTGAAGTTTAGGGTTCTCCAGAGCAACTAATCTCTGTACTTTTATTTGAATTACAGTGTTTTTGTAGCTGTAAATAATTTGTAGCATTATGAATAAGGATATTGATAGTGAAGGTCGAGACTTTGGAGCTCCCCAAGGGTGCTTTAAAAGAATATCCAGGTGTCTTATGCAAAGTGATGCTGTGAACTTGAGACAGGAGGTCTCCTTTGGCTTTGTCCATTTCTTACATCTTTTTCTGGAGCAGTTCTGTCGTTTAAAAGAGTCGGTATCTCTTCTAATAAGCAGAAAAAAAAGACTAATTATTGTAACTTCTGCTCTAAAACTACCCACTCGCAACTTGATAAGCTGAGCCTCATGTGACACAATTATCTGGCTTGAGTTGAGCTTATGATTATGATGATTATTATCATTGATGATTTTTAGTGGAAGATATACTCAAATGTATATAATCCAGGATTTAAAATCTTTGCGGTCGCAAATTAATCAACGTTGGAGTCATATCTGCAAAGACATGTCTGCTGACCACAGAAGCATCTAGTACTGGGCTGAATCATTTTTTGCGTGGTTATATGTACATGTAAATGTATATCCAAATAGCTGGTCTGACAAAGGTCACCTTGGTTTTTACAATGTTTGGTTCATCAACAAGTTACGTTTTATCCCACTTTGAGATTACACTGGGAATTTTACGTGGCCAGCAGAATTAAATACAATGAGTTGTAAAGCAATACCAAATCATATGTTCAAGAACATCAACGTGATGCCAGGGAAACACAAGGAATAACGTAATGAATTGACCTAAAACCTTTGAACAAAGTACCTTAAAAATGTGCTGAAAGTTTTTCAAAGTGACAATGAAAAATATTTATTCACAGAAAGTTCGTTGCAGCAGCACTGTGCAGTTAAGAGTTCAGACCACAGCTGATGTGCTAGTAACTACATGTGATGCGCAATAAACTACATTTGCAAGAAAAATATAACTGAAATAAATGGACAATTCCGTGTTGCCAGGAAATTGATTTAATTGAATTGCTACCGTCAAAAAACACCAAAAGAATGCACAGTAATACACTTTAACACGCCCTTAAATTATAACTGTAGTTGCTATATCATATATATGTGTCATTGTTTTACTGAGTCTCTACTTTAATCACTCATCATTGAATCATTAAAACACATGTAAGACAGGAGACCATGTAGATATTCACTCATTGTATAAGGTTCTCTGAATCTGCTAATGTGCTGACGATCTGGCTGCAGTAACATAAAGGCAAGAAACAGGTCATCATTTTCCAATAGTTATTAAACCAAAAGAAATGGAATAATTTCTCATCTTGTGTTGCACCTGTTGTTTTTAACGGCTTCAAAAGTGGCAGCAATGCACCGAAAAGCTTTTAGCTTCTACCGTCATTAACCGGCAAAAGAAGAAGATAACGTTACTGCCAGGTGAGATTAGATGCTACAGTACAAACAGGGAAAACATACAAAGATAACTCAAGCCGTCAAAAAGTTATTTGTTGAACTCCTAAAGAAGAGTAAATGAAAAAGAGGTGCAGTGCAAACTGTACCAGGTAAATCTAGCACATCATAACTCCACCACAGTCATTTGAGGAGGAAGCAACGAGCAAACAGTCTCTCCATAGATCATCAATGAGCGTCTTGCTTTGTCAATAAATTAAATAAGTTTTATGTTGGACGTGCAGAGAAAACAACAGCCTTCATCTTAAAGTTAAAAGCTAAAAACAGGCTTCTCATCAGATTTGTAATTATGTTTTTTTTTGTTTCTGTGAGCAACATTTGATTTTGAGTCAAGTATGCAGATAAGGCACAAGTGAAGATCACATGTTTTGTTTTACAGCATCTAAATCAGTAAATAAATTCATTTGGCTAGATTAATTAAAGTTTAATGTATTCTACCTTTGTAGCTTGCAAATATTATCAGTTACACAGGATGTCATCATCCATTGGCTTCATCATTCTCTTCTCTTTGTTTTATCTGTTGGGTTGAATCTTCCTCCTCAGTTTGAAGCCAGTACAGCAGAATAAACACACAAAAAAAGCACAGTTTCCAGCTACAGTCACACAACATCTAATGAATAGGCAGTATTACACTATAAGGTGCCCTGAAATAAAACAAAGTGATTAGTCAGAGGTGGAAAAAGATTCCCTTCCTATTATTAAATATCTACTGTGATCACACACAAACTAGAAAATCTGTCATTAATTGATCATAATTTTAAAACAGAGCAAAGACAGGTAAGCGTATGTTTTCATTCATTGTATGAGTTTCTCTGAAGCTCATCGTTATATACTACTTGCACATAAGAACGTGGAAACAGATATCTTGAAAAAGTGACTGAACACCTCCTGAAAACTTGCTGACCTGCTGATTTCTCCCTGCAGTGAAGTGTAGGCCCATTTCAGACCTCACTCAGCAGTGATGCTGGATGAGGTCAGAGGTGAAAAAACCTTATCAAGCAGAGAGTGCAGCAAAACTACTTTTCACTCTGTTGTTTCATCAAGCTTAATATGTGAAGGATAATGCAGTTGTCTGCTAGAGTATTTAATTAACTTCATTTAGAACACATTATTATCAGTTACACGGGATGTCTTCATCCATTGGCTTCATCACTGTCTGCTCCTGGTTTTCTTTTTTAGGTTGAATCTTCCAACTTAGTTTGAAGTCATTCAGTAGAGTCTTGTTGGTTATCAATGCACCTAGCTGAAAGGAAACAGAAATCACACCTGGTGCTTTACTAATCTAAGTTCATAAAGCATAATATAATTAAAGTATTAATGTGGCATCATGCACTGTTAAAACAAGATTAATTCCATGTGTTACTTTGCTGTTGGAGCACAGTTTGACTTAAAGAATGGGAGTTATCACAATGAATAGCTCTGAGATCTGCTGTGTTCTAGTATCCCCACCACCATTCTATTCAGTAGACCAGAAAAATATGTAGTATGTCGCAATACATATACATGTTAAATGTAGTATGCAAAGTACCAGTAGTTGGTGGTGCTAAAGCTTCAACCAGTTGCAGTATGTAAAAAGGAAGGAGATCCATTGAAAGGAAGTATACTCGTTCCAAAACCCATTCTTTTTCCTTATTACATAAAATGTTGTGTTACAGATGAAGCCGGAAATCTGATCGGAAGTGTGCTCGCTAAGATCTAAAAACTAATGTGTGATGTCTGAAATCTGAACCTTAATGTGAGAAGTCTTATACATGTGGACTGATTCCTACGCTTTGATCCTAAAGTCTGATTTTGAGGTGTGATGCCTAAAGTTGCCGCAAGAAAAAAAGAAAAATGCATTGAAAAGGTTTATATTTCTTTTCAACTTTATAACACCAGAAGGAGTGTTCCTTGGTACAGTTCATATCAATCCAAACGTGGTCTGAATCCTCCACTGCACAGTGCTGTAAACCACCGTAGTTATTCGGCTGTCCACTCTTCCAGTTTCTGAAGGAGCTGTTGGTCTTGTCCGACCACCTCCACGGTACCCGGTACAAACCAATCCACACTTCATTTGTTGACATAAGTGACATCACCTGTGTGTTTTCCTGATCATTCTCGATCATAGCCAGGTCTGTGTGGTGTGTTCTGCAGTACGTCTGGGCATCCTCCCATGTCACTGCATTGGTAATTAGAGTATATGTTTTCTGGCCCGAAGAATTTACAGCTGCAACAGAAGAAAAGTAAAGCTAGTGTGAGATAAACCATAGCAGTAGTTGTGTGAAGTTGTTGGTGTTTGAAAACATACATTTGGGTTATCTGGAGATGAGTGGTTATGAAATAATGTTTTCACATTAATAGAACATACAGATGTACTTAAATACAGACAGCCTGATCACCAGTGTGCAGCCATAAAAAGTAAACAAAGAGGACTTTTGACAGTGTTACTTCTTGTCTTTATAGAATCAGCAATAATCAACTAGATGTTTAGTTGGTGGCTACAATCATCTGTAAACAACATCTCACCTTACTGTAGTCATTAAGTTAAAATTAAGTATAATGTGTAATTACACTGTGAAATCATTGAAGGTGCTATATACCACTCACTTTGACCAGATCCAAACAGTCTCAAAACTTTCAGCAACAGAGAGCAGTTTCATAAAACACAATATAAACGCAAAATGTTTCTTACCTTGGTAACAAACAAAATATATTGTGTTCTTGCAATTAATATCACTCCATGTTCCATCTTTCAACATTTTGACACAGGCTTCATTTCCAACGTAATTATTCGGCTCTCCTGGACTCCACTTGTGGTAACCAGTTGTAGTTGTTTTATCAGTCCCCGACCATCTCCAGGAGTTTGCATCATTGCCCATAATTCCTTTCCAGGATTTTGGGTCATCAGTCAGTCCGATCCATGCAGATCTGGTCTCACCACTAGGCCTGTTTAACCTGTTAATGTCATCCATGCTTTCAAAGGTCGCCAGGTCGGTGTGTTTCACTCTGCAGTAATGCTGTGCATCGTTCCAGTTCATTTTTAAGTTGACATGGTGGTATTCACGAAAGTTGTCAGGAGAGCAGGAAGTGAAGCCAAATCCTGGAGGTTGATGATAGAGAGCATATTTAACTGCGAAACATTGATTTTGTATTCTGAATGGTTCGTCTGAATCATTTTTAAATCCTGTTCATTTAATAATACTAATAAGTTCATGATCTATTACTTTACTGTTTGAGGTATTTCCAAGTACACAACCCATTGCAACACTATCATTTGCTGTGTTCTAAGTCATGGTCTCCAATGAGTACACTCTTTAAAATATATATTTTAATAAATTAAATATTTTTTTAACAAATCACTTTTTTTGCTTGTCTTCAGTGTTGCACTTTGTAGACGGTCTGTACACTCGCCTCACAGCCAGCTGTACATACAGACGAGTTTTATCTATTCAGCTCCGAGGGTGGCTGTTCTGTTTTATTTGGAAAGTTTAAAATTGCTGATTTATTACATATACGGAGGTTGTGTCTCCTCGTTCTCCTTCCAGATGAGTGTATTTGCTGTAATTTTACTATGTGCCACTCACGAGAAGCTCCACGACAGTTTTTGCTTCGGTGTTTAAGAATCCTGAAAACGTGATCACTCGTTGATAGAATTGTTTTGCTCTCATTTTCAGCTCAGTGCAAAGTTTAGATACATATTCATCTTTTTGTGAAACGTCCGTTGTGCAAAATAATATGATGTTAGTTTTTAAAGAGACCAGACAGAGAAATCACCTCCTCTCCTCAAAATCCTCAAAAAAAGACCTTTGCAGCAGCGGCGGTCCTATTTTAACAGCTGTGCACCGCCGCTACTAAATGGAAATATGGTAAACATTGTTTCTGACCAACAGCAGCATTGTGGTGAAAATCAGCCCTTTTTGTGGTTTTCCACAACAGCTACAGCTACAAGTAGTAGCAGCTACAATGTTAGTTTTTAAAGAGGTGAGACGGATGCGTCATCTCACCTCACACTATATATTTCTGGACCGTTCAAGTACACCATCAGGATACTCATCGTTTACTGCATGTTTTATATATCTGAAAGTTTGAACACACGTATGCATTCAAAATACTGAAGTGACTACCTGTAATGTGATTTGGAACACAGCAGATGTCTCCTTGGAGAGATTCTCTGAAAATATTAGTCGCTATCCCAGTCTTAAAATGATACTACTCCTCCCTTTCTTCATGATGGGAACCTTTCCTTAACTGTTCCAGTGTGGCTGTACATGGTTTTTTAATCATGTATTACAAAGTTGTTCTAAAACACCATATTTTTGTCCTTAGACCATGGCTGGATTAACATGATAAAAAGACTTTACGATCGTCTGTATATATACTAGACTGCCACCAATTTCCCACTGTGAACTGCTAACAGAACTCCGGAGCCATAACCAAACGTAACATGTTGTAGTTTGTGGTCATTTGAATAAACAAAACTTCAAGTGAGAATATGTTCACAGACAACTTTCACACACGAGTCTGGTATGGATGTGATGACAAAATGTTTTTCTAAACTGAAGACGCTTTTAAATGTGAGCTGGTTAAGGGTTTCTGTACGCATATGCTTTGTATCTATAATTAATGCTCCCAAGGTTTTAAATCAGCACTAAATTATGAATGAGGTTAATGGTTAGACTTTGGTTGAGTTCACTGCACTTCTGTAAATTAACTTTCTCCTCCGGGCCGGTCTTTCTCAGCTCTATAATTCAAAGGAAGACTCTGAACTATATGATTTCTACAAACCAACAACCATCACCATAAAGTTTTGTGAAGGAACTTTGACTCTTACCCAAGAAGACAAAAGTCAAATGCACTGATGACGTCACTGAAAACTAAAAGAAAGAACAACAGAACAACACATTTACCTGGACAGCAGCCATTCAATCAAAATCCACCTTAAAACTAATACATACATGCAAGACTACATTTTGAATTCACTTGATCATGGTTGTAAACTTTTTCTAGTATTCATGAAGTTTCTGAGGTGATATGAGTTTGAAATTAAAGTAATTGATTTTTGAAGTTATTGAAATTCAAGTTTCAAAATTCCTTTATGAGATTGAATGTTCACGCCAGAAAACTGGAGGTTTGCCAAAAGGTTGAATTACACAACTTCAAACTAAAATAAATGTCGATGAAAATTTGAGATTTGGTAAATTAATATGAATGAAATATATTGAACTTTGGATGTATTTGCTTGATAATATAAATGATGGTATATTTATTGTAACAGTAGGTAAAACAGGTCAGTTCCATTGCTGCTGCTACTACTATTAGTGCAAAAATTATGACTGCATTTCTATGACTAACATAAATAATAACAATAATGATGATTTTAAAAGCAAGAAGATAACAGTTAAACCAATGCTAATAGAAGATATACTTACATGTATAAAGTTTGTCATTTTAACTGATGGCAGTGGCAAATCAGGCGAAGTTGCAGTCAGTCGTGTCGACGCAAACTGTCTGCTCATCTCAAAAGTTTCCAGCTTGAAACTGCAGCATTTTTGCATGACTATATTTGAATATCCAAATAGCTAATTTGATAAAAGGTGAGAAGAGATTTTTTTTCTCCAATGTTTACCATCACCAACAAACATGAAATAGTTACTTTATTAATCACAGAAGGGTAAATGTTTTCGCTACAGCAGCATGATAGGTACAGGAAAGCAATAAAACAACAGGGTAAAAATATAAAGTATAAAAAATGCACAATATATACAATAACATAGAATAATTAAATGAAATTAAAACTAACTAAACAATAGTGCAAGGATCTAAACAAACAACAAAGAAGAAAACAAACAACCAACGGCGTTATTGTTGTGAGATTGATTTGGCCAGAGGTGAGTTATTGTACAGTCTTATTGCAGTGGGCAGGAATGATCTCCTGTATCAGGAATGATGTCCTGTATCAGGAATGATCTCCTGTATCAGGAATGATGTCCTGTATCAGGAATGATCTCCTGTATCAGGAATGATCTCCTGTATCAGGAATGATGTCCTGTATCAGGAATGATCTCCTGTATCTGTCCTTGTGACATCGGAGCTGAAGGAGTTTATTGGAGAAAGTGCTCCGCTGTCCCTGCAGCAGGTGGTGAAGAGGCTGGTCCAGATTATCCAATATGGATAATAATTTCTTCAGTATCCTCCTCTCCACCACCTTTTCCAGGCTGCCCAGTTTCCCGAGCTACATACAATATCATTTCTTGTCAGTGATACACCAGAAAAAGATCTGTGTATTTTCATTTGAACTCCACTCGGCAAACGAGCTCAATACAACATTAAATGTACATCAGCTAACATGACATGAAAATGATGCAATTCTAAACTATGTAAAATTATGTTCGGGGTTTGCTCATCGTTTACTGCACATTTTTTTATACTTGACAATATGAACACACTTATGCACTCAAATTACTTAAGTGACTATCTGTAATGCGATTTGGAACACAGAAGATGTCTCCTTGGAGAGATTTTCTGAAAATATGAGCGACTATCCCAGTTTTAAAATGATATTGTACCTCCCTTTCTTTCAAATCAGCCAAAGCTGGAGTCGCTCTTTTCAACATAAAAATTCTGCTGATCTCAAAAGGTTCCAGCTTGACACTGCAGCATTTTTGCATGACTATATTTGAATATTCAAATTGACAATCTGATAACGGTAAGATGACATGTTTCCCGTCCATGTTTACCATTACCAACAAACATTAAATCCTGAGCTACATACATTATAATTCCTGGATACAGGTTAAAAAAAATTAAAAAAAGATCACTCGTGCAGCCGTCATCTGTGTATTTTCCTTTGAACTCCACTCTGCAAACGAGCTCAATATAACATCAAATGTACATCAGCTAACATTACAGGAAAATGATGCAATTCTACACCATGTCAAATTATGTTAGAGGTTTGCACCTCCAGCAAAATGTAGCAGAGTAGCACCTGTATTTGTGTTCATCAAAATACTTAACAAGTCTGCCACACCTTCTTGCATCTTGTGTGCACCTGTGTTGCGCAAAAGGAGATTAAAATAGGGCCCAACTAATTGGCCCAAAACCTTTTGTACAAAGATGTCTAAAGGTGTCCTGAAAAGACAGTTGAAGCATTTTAAAGGTAACGATCAAAAATATGTATTCACAGAAAGCTTCTAACAGCAGCATTGTGCAGCTGAGAATTCAGACCACAGCCAGTGTGCTAGTAACTCAATGTCACGTGTAATAAACTAGAAATAAATACCAGAATTAAATACAGTTTAGTATACCCCATTGCTTCACTCTGATAATAAGAAAATAATGATCCTAACACACGTCAGGCACTACGAGATTTAGTAAAAACAGGGAGCAAGTGAAGATGACAACGTGTTTTGTTTTACAAAACAAACTCATTTGGTTAACAAAGTCTTCTACCGACGTCAAAAATGACGATATCAAGATGATGATTTGAATATAAAAGACTTCCAGCTACATTACTAATAATTTCATGTATTCCACCTTTTTAGCTTGTAAATATTATCAGTTACAAGAGATGTCTTCATCCATTGGCTTCATCTCGGTCTGCTCCTTGTTTTCTGTTTGGGGTTGAAACGTCCACCTCAGTTTGAAGTCGTTCAGTAAACCCTTGTTGGTTAGCACTGCACTGAGCTGAGAAGGAATAAAAGTGACAGTAGTGTTTTGGGGTATCTAACTTCATGAAGCATAAAATAATTAGTGTTAATGGAACATAACGTACAATAAAAATGTTGTTAATTTCATGTTATTTTTGCTGATGGAGCACAGATTCACTTGAGGACTGGGAGTTATCAGAGTACATAGTCAAGGCTCTTTTTGATCATTTTGTTTAATGTTAATGTAGTACACATTTGTCTGAGGTCACGTGATACCTGCCCTCAGTAACTTCAATCTGATTCTTCAACTCTGACATCTCAGATCTGATACTTTTGGTCAGAAGCCTGAAGCCCGATTCGGTAATCTGACACTTGAAACTTAAAGACTCTTGTCTGACGTCTGAAATCGAACCCTTGTCGCTCTGATACCTGAGGTGTAAACGTGAAGTCTGAGGCCTGTGGAACCAGAGAATATTGTAATGAGCTTTACCTGCTTTAGGATCTGAGCTTTAGTAGCTGGATCTGAAAGGTCAGCAGTAGAGTGAATCTTCATCCTCACCATGGTCGTCTTCACTCTTAGATCTGGACGGTCAAACACGTGACCACAAACAAAGGAAAGAGTCATTATTGTATTGCAAAGGAAAATGAGAGAAATGTATCTATAAGGTTTATATTTCTTTTCTCCTTTATAGCACCAGAAGGAGTGTTCCTTGTTATAGTTCTCTTCAAGCCAACCATGGTCTGAATTCTCAGTTACACAGTGCTGGTTACCGAAATTATTTGGCTGTCCACTAATCCAGTTTGTGAAGGAGCTGTTGGTCTTGTCCGACCACCTCCACGGTACCCGGTACAAACCAATCCACACTTCATGTATAGAGTTAACTGACATCACCTGTGTGTTTTCTTCATCATTTTCAATCATAGCCAGCTCTGTGTGGTGTGTTCTGCAGTACGTCTGGGCATCCTCCCATGTCACTACATTGGTAATTAGAGTATATGTTTTCTGGCCCGAAGGATTTGCAGCTACAGTGACAGAAAAGTAAAGTTAGTGTCAGAAGAACCATAGCATTGGTTGTGTGAAGATGGTGATGTTTCCAAACACACATTTAGTTTCAGAAGACAGAGTAGATCATGTTAGTCACGTTCATTTTTCCCCATCTGTCGGTCCACAGTACAACAACCTGTTGATTCTTTTCGTGCTCCTTAATTCGTCAAACTAACATCTGTCATGTTTTTTTTCTCTCTCTCAGCCGTCAGGTTTGGTCGCATCCCAAAGAGAGAGAAGCAGAGGATGCTGCTGGAGATGCAGAACGCCATGAACAACATGATGAGCAACAACAGCCAGCTGCACAGCATGCTGCACGGCCACCAGAGCCCCCTGCTGCCCATGGAGGCCATGACCGGTGACGCCAGCGCCTCGCAGTCCTCCTCCTCCTCCTCCTCCTCCTCACCCCTCGTATTCAACCAACACAGTTTTGTTTCTAGATTGTATGAAAAGTTATTTTTTATTCTATTTTTGTTAAGTAGGCCACGTGGGGTCAGAAGAGAGAGCGAGATATAAGACGTACTGTATTTATAGAAGAGACCGCTTTCGCTTGTTGCACACAAACACACGGCAGTACACGTGTGTCAGAGGTTTTTTTTAAACTTTTTATTCTACAGAGAAAGACGAGTACTTAATTGGCTTTACGACCTTATGACAAAGTAGAATCTGATTAGTCGGGAAGATTTGGATTAGAATGTTGTGATTGTTGTTGTTGTTGTTGTTGTTGTTGTTTTCCTCCAAAAAAGCCATTTAATTCCAAAGTCTATTCTCTGACGAGCGGGTGAATGTGAGAGACGATATGTACTGTACTTTACATACATGTGTGCGTGGTCCAGTACTTAAAGACTGCTACGTGTGAGACGAGGAAGGCAAGCTATCAGAAAAAAACACATCGAAGAATGTGTGACGATGACGCTGCTAATGCATGGCTGTACTTAAAGTGGACAAATATTACTCGGATCTTCTCCCCTCGCCTCGGAAAG